>NW_026929354.1:0-38218 GCF_032062105.1 Saccostrea cuccullata | reverse complement strand
AGAAAAACAATAATAATAATGAGCTCAAGAGAGATTCAACACCTTTTGCGTTAGAAAAATATAGACTCAAAAAAGCAATTCAGATATTCTTCCTCTACCTTCACTGAAAATCTCAAGTCAATATCTTCATTCGTTTTTTAGTGATTGCCTGGACAAGCTGACCCTCTTAAAATCAGTAAATCGTCCATATCTCACACCGGAAGTGACACTACTTTAAAAAAAAATTTTCCAATAATTCAGCCAATATCTATCAGATCTGAAAGTTTCGTGAAAATCGACCAAGCCGTTTGAGAACTCGCGTGCACAAAATCGGTAAGAAAAAAATAGAATAATAATACGGAAAAAGAAACCGAACGAAAACAATAAGGTCTTCCTTTGGAAACGGAAGACCTTAATAATAATAAGAAACAATAGAATCACTATAAGGTCTTCCGTGAAGACGGAAGCCCTTTAATAATAGGGAAAAGAAACCGAACGAAAACAATAAGGTCTTCCGTTGGAAACGGAAGACCTTAATATGAATAAGAAACAATAGAATCACTATAAGGTCTTCCGTGAAGACGGAAGCCCTTTTAATAAGAAACAGTAGAATCCCTAGAATGTCTTCCGTGAAGACGGAAGACCTTAATAAGAATCAGTAGAATCACTAGAAGGTCTTCCGTGAAACGGAAGCCTAATAATAAGAAACAGTAGAATCGCAATAAGGTCTTCCGTGAAGACGGAAGCCCTTTAATCATAATAATAAGAAACAGAGTAAAAACAATATGTTCCCCAACTTCTTTTGGGGAACAAAAAAATAATTATATTTGCGCTTTGGGGTTAAAAAAAGCCATATAAAACAAGGAATATATCAATTATCCCTTGAAACTTACACAATAGTGGTGGGAAATTTCTAAGAATGAGTCTCTTAAAGTAAAATTGTTGGGAAATCCTTGAAGAAGTTTTTTTTGATTTGTTGCCTTAATAACTGAAATGGATAATGTTGAATACTTCTGACTCAAATAATAATTTTTAATATCTGCTAATTAAAATGATATATGAAATGTGTACTTAGATTTTGTTCTGATTTATTCTTCTGTCGTTAGATGTATGATATATATTGTGAAACACCATGTACTATTTTTGCAATAATTCAAAAATTCAAAGTATATTGAATGAAAATATATGCAGATTCTGTACTTTGAGCCGTTAAAATTGTTAGGGTGGAAAGACCTTAAGATAAATTTGAAAGTGTATATACTGAAATGAATAAAAGAATCGAAGGGTAACATATTTTTGGATTTTTTTTTATCGTAATACCAAAAATTACAAAAAGTGGTCAGATGATAATCTTGCTTAATATGCTGTGAAATCAAGATAACTCAAATGTATGACGTCACGTATGGTAAATGCTAAAAGCCAGAAAAAACAAGCATCTTGATGTCGGCATGTTTGTCAACTATCATTTTGTACCATTTTATTCATTTGGGGTATAGACATTGTTTTTTTTAATTTCAACTCAATACTGATGATATGAATTTTGTGGTACGAGGGCTGATCCAAAAGTAATGTCACAACTTCGATAAAATTTGTACTAGTCAACGTAAATCAACATAATTACACATGATTAAAACTATATTTATTACAAATCAGTCCTGAAAAATTAAAATTAAAATGATTTATACTTTTCAGAATATCGAGTTATATGCAAAGTGCAATTATGGTAGTCGCCCATCTTTAAAAACGTCACATGTTAGTTTTCGGATACGCACCGTCATACACTAAACAACTTCCCCTTCGTTTTCTGAGAAAAAAAAAAATAATTCACTAACAAATTTACATATTTCACTTTTTTCAGGAATTCTTGGCACCCATTGTACACTCATTCTAGATAAAATTTAGTCCTGTGTCAGAATTATTTGAAGAAAACCATTAGACAAATTTAAAGTTTCTCATATCGCTCTAAACGTGACACGTCTATCTTTTTTGACGACGTCCGACACTATTGAACTTTATCGACCGGCCTTCTTTTCCCGGTCTTACTGTCCTCTGCTGATCTTTCAATGACCCATAATACTTCAAAAATTGTAAAACAATTTATAAACAAGTTTTTTATTTACATTCCTTTTTCTGTATGTCTGATTAAAACATCAAAACTGTCTCTTCTAGCAATTTTCCCATTTCGAAGCGAAAACGCATCAGTTCTCGTCAGTGTTTTTTTTTTCCCATTTCAACATTTCCCTTGTTCAATAAATCAGATTAAAACAACAATATTTATTATCAAAAAGCAATAACGTCATTTTATTTTCAAATAAAGATTATAAAATGTCGTAAAATTTTGTTTTTTAAAATATTTGGCAATTAGACACTTTTTTAGGATGCTTTTAATTAGGGATGTCAACGAATATTCGAGTACTCGACTATCGTTCGATCATACCGACTATCCACTAACATTTCTTTAGTCGGTTATTCGTTAAAAATGTGTTTAATCAAAGTAATTTTGAATTCAATGCAATAAACTTATATTTGCCCATTTCATTTATTTACAGATCAATATTATTTTTCATATGTAAAATTAAGGGTATGGTATAACTGTTCAAAGGAAATTATTTGTACGTCTTTTATTTCGGCAAACATGTCTATTAAAAAAAAATTAATAACTGTAAACAGCTATTACAAAATCGTAAATACATGTAAATCAGGGTCAGTTAATATGAGAGTAATTAAAAAGTGTGTTCTTTTTCTGATATTAATTTCATATAATTATTGATAGTTTGCAAAAAATTTCATAATTTAAATTTATCCCAAGCTCTCGCTCTCTCTTTGTTTTTATAAAAGACACGCTTTAATTGTTTACCTGTCAAAGATCATTGACGGACACGTAATAATTGGCTTCAATCATGGGGCACATGTACTACCGTTATATAAAGAAAGAACAAATACGGGCGTTTGATATCCTGCATTTAGATAAAACGTGCAGATAATATATCAATTTTGAAATTAAATACATTGGATATACATATTG
The DNA here is from genome assembly GCF_032062105.1 of Saccostrea cuccullata. Classification (NCBI taxonomy): domain Eukaryota; kingdom Metazoa; phylum Mollusca; class Bivalvia; order Ostreida; family Ostreidae; genus Saccostrea; species Saccostrea cuccullata. Next base: position 35,214 of record NW_026929354.1, on the reverse strand, counting down.
ATGTACAGTTTTTATTGCACTACGTACATGTTTACAATTCAGAAATACGTTATACTAGTATAATGGTGATAGCGTAGGTTAAATATTGTAAACTATTTAAAAGACAAACAGTGAAACTGGAAAAAATGATTAATATTAAACGAATATTCGACTATCGTTCGACTAAAGACCGACTATTCGACTAAGGTGTCCGAGTAAAATTGACATCCCTACTTTAAATGCATTTATCTTTTTTCATTCTTACAATATACACTTTAAAACGTGACGTTTAGTAGTGACGCGGCGACACCCCTTGTGTTTAATGTTTTAAAAGTCTAAAAATTAATTCAATAAAAATTATTTAAAAGAAATTTTCAATTTTGATTAGATTTATGTTTATGTATGGTTTGGTACATTTTTTTGATAATATGACGCCAAATATTAAAAATATGGACACAGTGACATTACTTTTGGATCAACCCTGTATTTTGTAACAATTGACAGAATTACTATTGGGTGTGACTTTTACACTGGCTTAAAAGGACAAAGAAAAACTATCAAGTATTTAGTGTAGTCGCTTGTAAATTTCTCCATAGAACGTCAGACCCGTTGTCAGACAGTACCTAGAACGGTTTTCAACAGAAACGATGACGCGTAAAGGAACCACGCTAATATCATATTATCTTCCATCACCTTGTTTAATCGCCACTTTTCTACCATGAGCAGAATTTTATAATAATTAAATTCACAATTTAATTGAATGAAACCGGTTGCGCGATTCTGGTTTTTGAGATGGTCAACTTAAACGTTGGTTTTCCCTTTTTTCACAATCGGATGCACTTGACGTTTCCCTAATTTTTGTGGCAATTTTATCCCCGGATTGCCCAACCCAATGTAACCTGGGTTTGTCAAGACTTCGTCGCAAACAATCTAATTTACCTATTTGCCTGGTCTCCATTAAGTCGATCTTATTTTCATTAAACTATGTGTGACTGAGTAGGATTGAAATGTCCACATTATTCTTTTTTCTATGGTCTATCTTGTTGAATGGGTATATCTTTATTTGAAAAAAAAACAATGATGAACTCCATACAAAGGTGAATCTAGACTGTGACAAATTTGGGGAGAATTAAAACAATGAAAATTTTCAGTTTTCATTTTGAGCGGTTCGTCATGAAATTAAAACTTTAGACAAAATCAAATGAGATTTTGGTTATATTTTTCAAAAAAGATGGTTCTAAAATTAAGGGGGGGATTCAATGTACATTTTCCTGAAAACACTTAAGGAAAAATAACAATTATTTTAATTCAAAAGTTTACCCTACGTTTCCTTTGTCTTTCAGTTTTATCATAAAATATAATATGCAGTCCTTATGAGCAATGTATCCTTTAAGATTAATTTGCATGCAAATCTCTAATGCTAAATGATTTTATTATAAATATGCAAAATTAAAGCTATTCATAAAGCACGGAGCAAACAAAATGGGATTCTTAAGATTTGTTAAATCTTGGGAATATTTACGATTTTTACTGCTTTTTTGTTATAATTCTAGTTAGTTAATTGTTGACAAATCTCCCCCCCTCTCGCTCTCTCTCATTCTCGAACTTACTCTCTCATACATTATACTTACATTTATACACGTCTGTAGATGTGTATGAGGATGGACATGACTCTGCACACTTTATGTATTGACTTTCCTGAACTATTCCTCCTCGTATATTGTACTCAACACAAGAGTGATCTGCTTTACAAAATAATGATTCCACAAAAAATATCATTAATTTCATGAATAGAATATTCAAAACTTTGTAGTTTATAGCCTATTTATGTTGCATATCAGTTCAGGTTATCAAGAAATTTATTTTTTATGCAAAAGAAGTACAGGTTAAATAAAGATTATTTTTTTATAAGTAAGAGATAATACTGACTGTTTCTGATGTATCCAATTTCAATTATACAGTAAAATATATAAGTATTCCAATTTTGTTAACTAAAACTCCTAAATTACGTCATTCTTTGGCAGATTTTATTTTACAACGGCCCTTAAATCAACGTGTCATATTTATATTTCTCTGATTGATAAGGTATTGGCTTTATAATCGGCTTTTTTTCTTTGATCACAGCTTCAGTTATATTTGACAATACCAAAACTAAATTTTATTTGTATGTATATCACTACTAAGTCAGAAATGTAATGGTAAGCCCTTTTTAAAGTGACAAACTTAGACAAATACTGTCATTATCTTCCTTTCCGGCAAAGCTTAAACTTTAACTGATCTTTTTATTACTGTTACTAAAAAAATTCAATACATCTTCGGCACTATATATAACTGATACGTACTGTTCCAAATGTTAGCCATCGCAGGGAGACTTGAGTTGTGTGAAATGTGTATATACAGTAGTTTTAAATTGGAAACATTTTATTTTATCACTAGAAACAAAAAAAGTTTAATACATCTTCAATTTTAATGGGCATATTTACAATTTCATTATTAATACAAATGTATCAAAAAATATTATTCATATCTATTTCCATTTTATTCTAATTATGCCTTAATCAAGTTTCGATAAATGTCTATAATACTGCTTCTTAATCCTTTTCATGTTTAATCTTAAGAAATAAAGGCATTAATTTTCTTTAATTCTTGTTCTCGCTCTCTTAAACGAGACTTGCGGCCTTATAGGTCACCTGAGTATCATGTAACAACTTTTCAACAATTGAATTTGATTAGTGTTTTGAACCAGAGGCCATGAAATTCATAATTGTGAAAGAGGCACCATTACTTATCATAACTATAAACTTAGCATGTTTACCTCGGTTACATATAATCCAGAGGAAGATTAGAGTAACAAAGAGAAAATGAATTTTCTCTTAATCAGTTGTGCACCTAATCCTATAGGACCACTGACCCTTGGGACACATCTTTCAAAATTTTGGAACTTTTATCATGAATTTTATTTTATCATGTTGTTGATTGATACCAAAGTGCAGATTTCAAAGCATCAAATTATTTTCAGACCCCCCACCCCAAAAGTACCTCTGTCCCAAGGGCCCGGAAACGAAGCAGTTTTCTACGTCATAAATATGTAATAAGATCATTGGCATAATACCAATAGCAAAGGAAAAGATATTCAAAGAATTCATGCATTTCCACTATATAAAAATAAGAGCCCCCCCACACACACACAAGAACCCCTGACCCAGGGCTCTGAAATTATCAAATCCCAAAGACGCATCCTTCCTCTTCATAACTATTTACATAGTTCATTGATTTAATACCAGGTGCAGAAAATGACTTTTAAAGAATTAATGCATTTTCACTATATAATTAATGAGCCTCACCCTAACACTAGAAGTTCAACCCCAAACCTAGGGGCCATGAAATTCACAATTTTGGAAGTGGCAGCCTTATTCAAGATAACTATATACTTGGTGAGTTTATTCAAGTCTCAGGAGAGGAGAAGAAGATTTTGAAAGAAATAATTCATTTTCACTAAATAATCTTATAGCGCAACCCTAGCACTAGAACCCCTGACCCTGGGACCATGACATTCACAATTTTGAAAGAGGTAATCTTATTCAACATAACTATCCACTTGGTTAGTTTATTTAACTCTTTGCCTATCAGGCCGTCTGTGACATAATAGTAGCTTAACATTTTTTACTTGTTGATGACGTTATCCTTTTTCCCACAGCGCACTTCAGATTACGTGCTGAAAAGACGTGGTTTTGAAGATGAATATTTATACGGTATATGTAGCAATGGTTGTCGTAAATATCGCCATAATATTCATGCAACCATCTTTCATGTTGAATTCAAGTATTGATGGCGATTTTTTCCTGTTTTTGTTGTTTAAATAATTCTTCCATGTGGAATGGTACAAAATAAATTTATTATCGTAGCTTTCAACTTATTTATTTAATTTTCAAATTTAAACCTAAAACCTCAATGAAAATAATTTTTTGATTTTACAGACTGGGTGTCATTTTATGCTCGTGTTAAACAACGACACCTCCTTTTTATTTCCTCGGTCCATGCATAACGATTTTTTCGAAACTTGCAGAATATTTAATTATAAATAAAAATATATTTGAGGTCTTGGAGAAAATGATTATCACTTGTGAAGATTTATTAGAAAGTGTCACTAAAGTGAAGAAAGTTATATCACGATTTTTTCTTGGACAAAAAAGAAGTTATAGCTTACAGCATAATAACATTTTATTAGTTAAAGTTATTTGTTGGAATATATCGCATAATTTTATATTGAACAATAAAGAAGCGTATTAATTGTCGAATGGAAACATCTCATTTTTAAGTTAAAATTTAACTTATCACATTTCTTTTTATTATTTTGACCGATATACGGATGAGATACTGCCGTCGGACTCGGCATTAAAATATTCAGTCTAAAAGTAGCTTGATGTATCTCATCCGAAATATACTGTGGTGGATCGGACACCCTTGGCTAGCAAAAAAAAAGATTAAATGAAAAAAGTAATAAAATAAAAACCCCATCGAAATTCAATATTTCTTTTCTTAAGAATGGAATTTAAACACATTTTTTAAAAACAATGTCATACTTTACAAGAGAGGCCAAGAACTTCTCTGACGTAGCGGTCAGTACTGAACATTCTTCCCGATGGTGCCCGAATTATTCCGATTATTTGTGGAGCAAATCAAGGAGTACTCCTACGAAGGTTTCTTTCGAAATGGATTAATTGTACCTATAGTTATTGGGAAATTAATATTAGTAGGTATTTCCTTAATTTTTCCAAGCGCTGTATAAGGAATTAATACATTTTGCCTTCATTATCAGATTGAACACGATGAATTTTATGAATATGCAGCGTCGATGCAGACGAAAATCTGCCCACTTTTAGAAAAAAGTATAGTGTATCTATACTTTTGTGATTATTCAGTTATCGCTATGATCATCATCTTATTAAAATATACAAGTTAACGGCATAAAAAAAATAATTGATTGTGTTTGTTAAAGATATCCAATTTTGACCGAAATAAATGTTATATGAATCAGAATGGATAAAACAGATTATCTCAATATATTTCAGTAATGAAAAATATATTCTTACAACTTCTTCTTTCCGATATTTCATTGTTTATTTGGCAATTTTTAGTTAACGTTTATTTTCCGACATTTATGAAAAAGTAAATTTCAGGAAATAAAACTGGAACTAAAGACTTTCCTAACTGAAAATGAAAATCGAACAATAAATCATTGACATAAAATAATAAAGGCAAAACCTTTGCTTTGTTTTTCAAGAAAACCATTTTAATTTGAGATCAGTATCATGTGTCTCGGACAAAGTGCAATCTTGGACATTATGGGTGCGTTCACAATTCTTCCATTGGTACAAATATCGATTTGCCTTTGGCTTGTCTTTGCACCAATGTTGAACAATGGTACAATTGGTTTAAACTGTGAACAGCATATTGGTAAACCAGTGACAACACGACCAAAGGCTGTACCAATGGTTGTCAAAAGTGAATAATGATAACGCTTGGTTACTAATGGTCACCAATGGTAATCAATGGTAACCACGGCAAATCCTGAGTTATTCACCATTTCCCAGAAACAACAAATTCAAAATGAAGTTTGTTTATTGCATTCCTAAAACAAAATAAAATTACTTTTATGGACATAACTTTATGTTATTCATCTTATGCATTCATCTTTTTTTCTGTGTATAATGTAAACATGTAGCTGGTGGAAGAATCACATCAGACCACATCGTTGTCCTCTAATGGAAAGTTTACTCCCCTATTAAGTTTTTCTTAAACCTATCATTTCTGGTGCATACAGTGTTGACAAACTTTAATCTACAGAATACACGTATATATATATATTTTTAATCTACATACGAAAGCGGATAAGTGAATATTTTTAAGTATACTGACAATATAAACGTACTCAAGGCGGATCAAAAATATTCCTAAGGAACTACTTACCCACTTATAAAACTAATCACTGGACACATCATTTATTTATATCCCAGCTCCAAAGTAAAGGAGAGAGGAAGGAGTATACTGTTTTACCCTTGTGTGTTTTTGTCTGTCTAGCTGATTGTGTGTCTGTCTGTAAGTTTTGATCGCAGTTTGTTTTCGCAGCAACTACTCATCACAGATGCTTGAAATTTTCGCACATTCTCCATTGAGGCATGCTATATAGTGGGATCTATATTTCATTTTTTTTTAATCCGATGTCAACTGCCCGTTAATCCGTGCGTCTGTCGTACAATACATAACACATTTCCGTCGTGTTTTTTTTTCTAGCAACTACTTATATTGCAGATGCTTGAAATTTTAACACATGCTTTGCAGTGGCATGCCATATGACTGGATTTATTTTTGTATTAATCTGATGTCAACTTCCTATTTATCCGTGCATGTGCCCGTAACTGAACTTGTGTAAATTTTAATTAACATATCAGTGTATTTTTACATCAGAGCAGAGAATTGGCTGACATACTTGTGTTTGTCCAGCCCTGTTTTAAAAATATCAAACAACTATGTAATATACTTGCATTAAACTTTCCCACATACATTGTTTTATGTATATACAGTATCTAGCCATAATACAGTACGCAAAATGGCGGCTGTAAAAAAATTTAAAAAATAAAAAAGTAAACATGCATTTTTTTTCTCTATATCTCGGTAATTTGAAAGTAACAAGTTCTGACAGTCATGTGAATCCATATATAAGCGGCATATCTGACGTCACGTAAAATGGGGGTTCCCTTCATCTATTCTTAGAATAGATTTAGTCGTCATACAAAATGGCTCCAGAGGAAAAGACCTGTCGACAGATAAAAAGCAGACGATCATTTCTATGTATAATAATGGATTAAGTAGCCGGAAAGTTTCAGAACTTATTGGAATTAGCCCAAATACTGTGCATAAGGTGTTGAAAAATAAAAAAATTCAATAAGGGGGTTCATTGGAAAACAGAGGAAGATCGGGTAGGAGAAGATTGGTGAGAGAAAGGGGGGGGGTGTGTATTGAATGATTGGTCAAGAAGAATCGGCGATAGACTTTGTCTGATTTATCCAGTAATTTGAATAAATTTTACCCCACAAGTTTCCAGCAGGACAGTTCGACGAAGGCTAAAGGAGCAGTGTTACCAGCGATGTTGTGTTTCCAAGAAAATAACGATTTCCAAAAATAATTGCAAAGCCAAATTTCTTGGTGTCGGACTAAATTGAGCCGGACAGTTGAACAAAACTGGTCACAAGTTATTTTCAGTGATGAGATGAAAGTTGGGTTAGGCAAGGACATGAAACTATATGTATGGAGGAAACCGGTGAACGATTTCGCTAGCATGCCTCGGTATGTACAGTAATCACCCCCACCCCCTACTCGGGTATATCAGCATGTTTTGGGGCTGTTTATCTTACCATGGTGTCGGAACTTTAACAGAAGCTGAGGGAAATATATTAATTCTTAGAAATATATCTCTGTTTTGGATGACTCTTGTTGCTTAAAAATTTAGCGAAAGTCCGTGGATGTTACAAGAAGATAATGCCCCGTTCACCAATCTCGACAGACCGTAGCTTGGAAAGAAGAAAATAATGTTCCTAACCTAACTTGGCCATATCAATCTTCCGATATTAACATTTTAGAAAATATATGGAGAACAATCAAAGTTCGACTCGAACACCGTTACAGAACATTAAAAATCGGCAGGACTTAATTCGAGTGGTGAAAGAAATTTGGGTGTCGATCGATTCCGAGACTATAAAAAACTTTTACAGGTCTATTCCAAAGAGACTTAAGGCTGTCATAAAGGCAAAGGGATATTTTTCGAAATATTACTAAGGTAAGACATATTCCACTTCATTATTATCAAAAGACGAAAGAAATATCAGGTGTCAAAACACTTTTTAAAACGGCCGCCATTTTGCGTACTGCATTATGGCCAGGTACTTTACATGTACGTACATTTTTAAAAATTAATTCATACAGTAAGTGAAACATTTTTTTTTCGAATATTGGAAACGTTGACTCGATAACGAAATCATTCAAATTTAAATTTACCTACATCTTTTTCAGCACGATATTGCCGTTTCTTAAGTTTTTTTTTTTCCATTCCAATTGTGTACGTATTTTTTTATTGCTGTGTAAGGCGGAAACAATAAGGTTGTATTTTTACGAATTTGAATTTACACAAAAAAAATAAGATTAAATGTAAATTAAAACAAAGCTTTATAATATGAACAAAACCTCTTTTCTCTTCATTTGTATGAGTATGAATTAACTTAATTCTTTTCTCTTTTTTTTTTCAATTTTATTCCTTCCTTCAGTCGATTTCTGCACACACTTTTATCAATTATTTACATGAAATATTCATTTGTCGAATTTGATAAATTCTGGATCAAGGGTCCCATCTCACACACGATTGAGAGACTTCCACACCACCAAACCAGTGGACCAAGTGATGAGCTTATTTATTGTCAAAAGAAAGACCTTCTTAATTTGTATCGCATCCCAAGATTCGTCAAATACTAGTAAATCGAACGACTCGGACATATTAAATTGAGGAAAAATATTCCTATTTGCGAGATATATAAGAATTGAATTAAAAGATATATTATTTACCATTTATTGTGATCCATCAAAACTTTCCTTGGTAACAGAGCAGAAAACGTCAAATAAAGCCATGTGCCTAAAAGTGCGTGATTGTGGGGCAAAGGTATATGCGTTTAAATGTGTGAATGTGGGGCAACAGTATATGTGTTAATATGCGTGACTGTGGGGAAGGGGGTTAATGCCAACGAACGAGAAGACGAATTTCAATGAATTTATGCATTTTCAGTATATAATCTATATAGCCCCAACCTGGCACTAGAGCCCCTGATCCTGGGGCAATGAAATTAACAATTTTGGAAGATGCAGTCACTTTTAACTCAATTATGCACTTGGTTAGTTTATTTTATGCCCAGGAGCAGAAAAGAAGAATTTCAAAGACATAATGCATTTTAACTCTTAACTATTAGCCCAACCCGAGTACTAGAACCCCTCACCTTGGGACCATAAATTTCACAATTTTGGTAGAGAACTCAATGCTGATTACAATCATCTCAACAGTTTGACTGATTGATGTCCAGGAGTAAAGAAGATTTTAAAGACTGCACTAATTTAGCGGCGTTGGCCCAACTCCCAGGCCCCAGACAATGGAATTTACAGTTTGTGTTCCCCGTCATCAATTGATGCTATATGCCCAAATTAGTTTCAGAGAAGAAGCTGAAAATGTTGAAATGTAAACGCACGACGGACGGCAAACGACGCACAATGGACAAAACGGAGAGCAATAAGTCAACTGCGTTTACTCAGGTGACCAAAAACAAAGCGACACTGCCTAGGCGATGTGAATAAAGAGTCAAGATATTCTACAATATAACTCCCACTAAAATTGCTTTCTTAAAATCTTTTTTATTATTGTTGGACTTGCTTCCGAGTAGTTTTCTTCAGATGCAGAGAAAATCCCCCAAAATACCAGGGTTGTGATTCATAAAGTTTTTTAACATACACTTAAGTTACAAAAATTACTTAAACTATGTATTTTGTAACTTAACTTCTCTGATCATTTCTAAAACCTGTATGAAAATATGAAATGAAGGTGTTTATGCATGGACAAGTTATTATACATGTATAAGTTTCCTAGTTTGGAAATCAAATTAAGTTCCACACCACAAATTATCATTTCATCATTATTAAAGACATTCCAATTAAACATGGTTAAAGCATTGGGCTGTGTTTAGTTTTTATTATTCAAAGTGATTTATTTATTTAAATAATAATATTTTTTTTGTATTTTTGAAGAAAATAAATTTATTCGAAGATAAGGGTTCGAAGATGTTTTAGAGTTTTTAAAACTACTTATTAAAAATTACATCATTTGAATATCTTTAAAATGCGAGTATGTGAAGAAAAGCCAATAAACATTACTTTTATTTACTAAAATTGGGTTTATTTTATTGATGTTGTCAATTTAATAGACAATAGTTGCGAATAAATAAATTGAATTTCAGAAGTGTATTTAGGTTAGAAAAAACACCATTTAAAAAACCATTAAAACAGGATTGCTTTAAAGGAAAAGGGTTCGCAACTTCTGGAAAATATCCATAGCGAAGTTGCCCATTCCACAGTTTATATGCTTTTACAAATTATAACTAGTTTTATGAAAATTTTCTCCATAGGTTTAAAAAAGAAAAATAAAAAATATGTTTTTTTAATAAATTATTTTCTTTAAATGGTTTCCGCAATCTTTTTTTTTCATATTTCATTAGACATCTACGTTTCCTGTATGCATTTACGTGTATAGCAGCAAATGTGAAAACACCAGGTACTTTATTTGTAAAGAATTCATTTTTTATTATTTTGACTGAAAAAAAAAACAAATCGATAACAACAAGGGCTATTATCGGCTCATCAATGCTGAGGGCATAGTTTGGAAGGTGTTTCTTAAAGATGTATTAACTGACATTCTAGATCAAGTGAATGTTATATTCTTTGAGTATGTGAAAGAAATTGCCATCATTTAGATGGAAGAGTCGCGGATAATTTAGAATAGATTTCTCTTAAATTAAAAAAAAATATTAAAACGTAAAATTAAGGGGAAGAGTCCAACAGCTACTTACGTAATGGGTGTTAAGAAAAGAAATATAGAACTGTGAAGCCTAAAAACGATCGAGTTTATGACGTGACACTGTGAATGCTGTTCACTATTCTATGTAATACTGGTTAAATTTAAGTTAAATATTGTCAAGTTTCAGCTACATGCTGGATAGCCATTCGTCGTTTGTTTTCAATCATATTTTTTAAAATGATGTTTTATGAAAAGATTTATATTTATTTCTATTATAGTTGTTGACTTACTCCTTATTAAAACCTTTGGAGCACAAACTTCGAAGGTTGGTTGGTGAAATAATTCATTACGCAATGATAAACCGATTTTGCAAGCTGCCCACACTGCTGTGAAATAAGCGAACATGTCTTCATTTCAGCTCTAAGGTCCCACTCGTGTTTACTTTTAGGGCATGAAGGGACATACGCCATTGTAGTGAAAGATTGTTGACAAGATGTTGTTTCTGTTGATCTCATATAGACCTACAAAATAATTAAAGGTATTCTTCAATGGATTCATTCTTCATTTTCTCTTAAGAAAATATAAGTTAATATCAGTTAAAATTCACTTCTGATTACATACCATTAATACGAGTAATGCAGTCTCAAGCCAGGCAATGGGGATCATTTTCAACGGAAATAAATGTAATCTAAAGAGCAGAGTTAAAAGGAATGTCTGAAATATTAAAGTAAAAAACTTTATAACTCGCACATGTTTTAATATTGTTGGAAATTTATATATTTTGTTTACCAAGAAAAGTTACGAAAACATCGTATACGAGTATTACACCATTAAAATTGAAAGCGCAACCAAGTTATCAAACGATATGATTTTAATTATTATAATCATGCCTTTAGAGAAATGGCGTTTTCTAAATAAATCGTTTTCGTCACACGGTCGCTACTTTTAGATTGATAAACAAACATGGCGCCAAGGAAACGTGGTCGATCATTTCAGTCACTTTCGATGTACTAGTACACCCATTCTCAATATAAGGGCTCAAATAATGTCGCCTCGTTTTCATTTAGAAGAAATACCACTGATGTAATTTTTTAAATAAACATTATAAATAGTCATATAACAATGAGCAAGAATTCATATAATAGAACTGAAAAGGTATAAGGAGTTCCAAATTCAATTATAGTGGCCTATTTGAAATGTAAGTTTGTATTGACCGAGGCAAATATTATGCTGAATCCCCTCTGTGTAATATATAGTTTTGATTCTCAAGTAAAAATTTTCTGATAAGTTAAACCTTGTATCATATATATTTCTTTTCATAACAACAAATACATTTTCTTTGTGATAATAAATAAATTTTATTGTGCAAATGTCCCTGTCCCTAATTCTATTTCAACCACATTACAAGCAAACACAAAGACTATACACCTGATAGTTTTGTACTCCTTTATTTATTGATGGGCTAAATTTGACATTTCAAAGGATTAATTACTCCTAATTAGATAATGTAACATGAAATTGAACAATTTGAGCAACTTTTATAAATACATTACGGAATGAAAGACATTTTCAATTGTAGAGATAAGAAAGAAATGTACGTTACCTACATTTTTCCATTAAGAATATACATTAAGTAGAAAATATGAGAAGACTCTGAATAAGCAACCCCTTGTATCCTGTAACCTGGCAAAGACGTTTTGCTTAACACAATTAAAAATTATTTTTTAAATGAAAAGTGATCTTTTTAAATGTACGTGACTGAAATGTACGTAACCATGAAATTCGAAATAAGTGAATCTCGCACGAGTTTTCATGTATTCTCATACTTTCACACACTCGAACGTGTACACAAAGGAAAGTTTTAAAGGTTGGAGGTCGGCTAAATCCCAAAATTAATGAAAAGAAACGTTTCTGCTGAGGAAAAAAATATATTAAGGTCAATTATATGTAATATAATTTTGATACCTGGTATATAATTCTGAATACGAAACCTGTATGATGTATTTCTTATGATATGCAAGTTCAAATCGTATGGATATTGCCTGTCTAACGTACGCTTGTGAAGGAATTGATTTTTATATTTGAAATGTACGTTACGTATGGTAACTGTAGTTTTGCGTATTTCTAACTGACATTTTTTTTTTATTTAGTCAATGAATTGCGTTTACACGAGCAAAACAAAATTATCGTTACAATCCATTTGACAACTGACCACATAAATCCATCTAAATGCACCCCCAATCCTCGTAAATGGGGTAGACTGTTACCACATGCTAGAAAATTTATTTCTAAGTGTCTTAAATTCATCTTTAGCAACCTCTTTGCAGTTTGATTACTTTTAATATGCGACTTTTCGTCAATATTAATTCAATTGTTGTTGATAATTTAAAACAAGGTATGCATAGGCTTATAATTGGTAAAAACAAAAACAAAAACGAAACAAAACAAATAAATCCAGAACACAAGACGGTCACGCACATTTCAAATATTGAAAGGCACACAATACAAAGTTTTGTTTGAATCATTGCATTTTGGGTTATTTTTTTCCAGATCTGCTAAAAAGTATGTATGTTTGTGTTTTGACAAACGATGTTAAAACATACTAAATGAAATTGTTAACAAGACTGTCGATGGATATATTCGGAATAGATTTATTTTAAGTTTCAATGGCCAAACACAATCATTTGTTAGATCATAACAAAATACGTCTGACTCTTATTTTTTTGTCTGTACCCTTGCACACAGGTAGAAGTAACTAGGCTACGACCGGTGTCAATTTCAGCGAAACAGCACAAAAAATGGTAATGACCAGAGGTGGAGGGGACTCAACAATAATATGTGAAATGAAAGTTACCGAATTGACGTGACATTCATGTAGTTGATGACAAAAAACCACGTTTGTTACATTATGATTTCTTATATTACTGCGTTAAGACTGCGAAAAAAATAATACATTCTCACTATCTAATCGAAAGAACTCGCACCCTAATCCAGAAGCCCTGACCGATGGTGGGGCCTTGAAATCCACAATTCATGAAGTGACAACATTCTTCATCATAACCATACATTATGATTGCTTGTATGATAATATGGAGACAGAAAACTTTCAGAGAAACAATACAGTTTTACTATATACTTTGTCTACTGCGTAACGGAGGAGATGGAAATTACTATAATACCCTAAAATGGTTCTATTTTAAACACGGAATCCTGTGTAAAGTTATTCAAGGATATACACGGATTGAGCGTTTGCACCTCCGGAGTCCGTCAGGGAGACAACCTCTCCCCCACACTCTTCGCTCTATTTATTAATGACCTAGCTAATGAAGCTGATTTCCTTCGGACTATGAATGAATTGATCCTCATGGATGACGATAGGATTACAAAGAAATATTATGGCGTCTTGTAATGAAATGATTCCAGAAGCTGGTATCATCATATGAAAATTCTCTTTGAAAACACAGATTTAAACCACATTTTCCAGAACACCGCAGTTTTGTAATACCCAAAGTTTTCATTCAGAAACAAATTTCAAATCAACAGTCCAAATGGCAATTGGATATTAAAAATCTGCAAAATTACGGACGTACTGCAGATTAAGGAAGGAAGAATACGGTCTTGAACAATACGTTGCTATGGACTTGCCGAAACCAGTAAGGTCTACAATGGCGCAATTCCGGTGTGGGGTGCTCCCCCTGCGTATCGAGACTGGTCGCTACCGTGGAGAGCCAATTCCAGACAGAATATGTAACCTCTGTGAACTGAACGAAGTAGAGGATGAACTTCATTTTCTTTTAAAATGCAAGCTATATAAAATCTGTAGACAAGACTTTCTAAGAAATATTGGAATTTCAAATTTACATTATAATGATTTAAATGTTCTCTTTAAATATTTGTTAACTCATTTCCCTCGTCAATCTGCAAATTTTATTTATAAAGCCTATAATATAAGACAAAGAAAAATCACACGCATGTAATTATTGTATATCTATTGCTAAAAGTGACTTATAGGGCGAAGGGCCGGGTGTTCCACATATATGTTTAATTGTATATCGAATGTTAAAAATTTTCTGTATACACATGTCACTATAATAAAATATTTACTTACTTACTTACTTACTTACTTACTTACTTATATATTCTATTTAGTCCCGTCCTAGCACTAAATCCTCTAACCCTTAGGCCATGCATTTCTCAATTTTGCTAGAGGATTCAATGCTTTTTAATTACAATCTTGCAAACAGTTTTACAGCTTCTCAAGGTTAATATATATAAGGAAGCATACAGAATCTTCTACCTTGACTAAATCAGTGATACATTATTACGTCATAGTAGAGGAGATAGCGTCAATTTTTAGAGGACAAGTTTTTGTGATATTGGTATTTACGGTAAACAGGGGTAATTTCGACATCTTTGGATTTCAATCCTCAAGACTTTACAGTTTTCAAATGTACAAGTTTAAAATAGATTCTAGTAAGTAAATAAAATTGATTTTTTTTCTCGAATATTATGCTTTACGAACTAAAATTGTTTGAAAATTATTGGTTGAAAAAATTAGTAACCATGCTGCCTTGGTTAATTTCGACCACCATTGGTTGTAATTTCCCTGTTAAGATTTTCTAACTGTCCAATCTGAACTGTATTTTATTTTAAAACGTCTTTCTCAACAGAATCAAGGTGTATTTTAGGTTTGAACTTTTGAATACAGCATAAGAATTGATGTTATTCAGGGTAATGTTTAATGAAATTTGTTGTATTACTTATTGCTTTTAAAATTAATAATTGATAAAGTTTTGTTGATAGTTAAAAATGAATAGTCCCAAGATATTCAATTGATACGCTTGAAAGAATTATGCAAAATGGCATTAAGCCATTTCCTCTGATCCTCCTCCCCGCGTTGGCAAATAATAACAAACTCAAAAAAATATCATGCTCAAAGAAATTCTTTTTTTCCTAAAATCATATATTTTTTTAATATTGGTGCAAAATTTTTGTGTGTTTGTCAAACAAGCAGCATTGTTTAGGCTGAAAAAAGGAGGCGGGACCTAATCTATCGGGAGAAGATTCTGTGACGTCACACAAAAACATGACTTTTATGCATTCCTCATTATAACAGAAAAGGAAATATTTGCAACTTTAATCTGTATAAGCAAAATGAAAGAGAATAAAAATAATCAATGCATTTAAAAAAGTTGCTTGTTAAATCCCATAAAGCTGGTTATAACCAAGTCACTGATCTCGATGAACTTGTCAATCATACGTTTATTTTGGAAAAAAATAAAATATTTTAAGTGTTATATGTGAGAGGCAGATTGAGGGTTTTTTAAACAATGAAATATGCGTTTTATTATAAACAGAATATCATTTAAGGGTTTTGAATGGGCTAATAATACCAATGTAAAGCATTAGTGTGATTATTCATTAACTATCGAGAGATTGTATTTAAATAATTTTGTCGTGTTTTAATGTTCGGGTTAGGTATATTTTACTTCGAGGTGTCTCATTAAATCGTTCTTTCGCAAGGGAATACACTAAATGAATCATGCCGATTTTTGTATATATTGATTGATTGATTGTATACTGTTTAACGTACCCCCTCCCTTCGGGCTCGGTGAATATTATACTCCTCAGATGGCTTACATTAGATTAGATTGACCTCAAAAACAGCAATAACTGTATAATATTTCTAATATATATTTATAATATTTGTTATATTTCAAACTAATATTTTTTTAAAGAGTTTCCGAAAATGATTAATGCTTCCTTAACATACCCGCGTTGGTATCCGGGAATAATGAAGACGATTTAAAATAAATGTTTCATGGTTAAAGCTCTATCCCTCAGGTCCAGAGGACCATTAAATTTAAATTTTCCCCCTCCTTAACCCTTAACTGTGATTAATTAAAACTGGTTGATATTAACTCAGCGGTTTCAGAGATGGCGCTGAAAATATTTATGAAAATAAAACGCGTTGGACGACGAGCGACAACGGAGAAAAATAGATAGCAATATGTCAG
This sequence comes from Saccostrea cuccullata, assembly GCF_032062105.1. NCBI lineage: Eukaryota > Metazoa > Mollusca > Bivalvia > Ostreida > Ostreidae > Saccostrea > Saccostrea cuccullata. The sequence continues at coordinate 18,612 of NW_026929354.1, read as the reverse complement.
CTGATGGACTAAGAATACATAACAAGATACGAGATGGGATTGTTTGGCATAAAGGAATCAATGCTTTTTACAATAGTCCCAAAAGGTTGACTGCTTGATATTCAGGAGTAAGGGATTTTTTTAAGGTAGTCCGATCCTCAGGTTTATACAAATAGCAGTTAACTAATCAAAAATACTCATACAAGTAACTCTGAATTTACTAAGTTATTTAAGTTTATGCACACTATTTCTTTAAAGTTAAAGATTAAAGTTAATTATATTATTCGGCAAAAATTGTCAAATCTCCAATATTTATGCAGAAAAAGCGAATTGGAAAATCAGCAACGCATTTTCTAATTGGAAATAAACAACAAATATATCTTAAATTAAAAATCTAGTTATAAAAAGGGTGGAAACACTTTATTTTATCAAACTATATGTGCCAAGTGTTTTTAAAAGAACTCGTTTCACAAATTACAAAAATCTGTCGGAACCTTTCCTTTACTTGTTCTTAACAGGCCATCGCAAGTGATTAATGAAGATAAATTTAAAAACGTTTGAAAAAATTGATAACAAGAGACCCATAGGCCACATTGCTCACCTGAGTAACAGTGGTGATGCATTTTTTCCAGATTCCCGCTCTTGTTTTACCTATTGTGGCCCCCTATCCCTTCCCCTGTCATGATTTTGATACATTGGAATCTACACAAGACGATGATGCTTCCACATTAGTGTCAGCTTTTCTGGTCCAGTGGTTTTTGAGAGGAAGACTTTTAGTTATTTTTCTAGATATAATTCTATGTTAAACTTTGATACCCTGTTTTGGTCCCGCCCTACCCCAAGGGGTAAAGATTTTAACAAATTTAGAATTGAAACATCTCTTCGATGCATCCTTATAAGTTTCAGCATTCCTGACCCAGTGTTTTTTGAAAATAAGATTTAAAAAAAAAACATTTTTCCTGTAAATTTCTTTGTAAAACTTTCCTTACCCCGGGATGATTTCAACAATTTAGAATATACACTTCTCCAGAAAGCTTCCAAATAATTTTCAGCTTTCCTAAGCAAGTGGGTTTTGAGAAGAAGATTTTTCCTATACATTTATAACTAAAACTCGGATTCAATACTGTGGCCACGCCAGGGATCATGATTTTAATTATTTTAAATCTACACTACCCAAGGATACTTCCATTTAAGTTCAGCTCTCTCTGGCCCACTGGTTCTAGTGAAGAAGATATTTAATGATTTTTCATCGATACTTCTCAGTTAAAAGCTGAGTTCACCGTTGGCCCTATTTTACCCCTAACATTTATAATTTTAACAATTTAGAATTGACACTACCCCAGGATGCTTCCATTTAAGTTTCAGATCCACTTGCCTTGATGTTCTGAGAAGAAGATAGTTTTAACGATTTTTCCTATATTTCTATTTAAAACTCGGATTCCTCATTGTGGTCCCATCCTACCCCTGGGATTCATGGTTTTTAATAATTTAAAATATAAACAATAGAAGTTTCAGCTTTCTTGACCCTGTGGATCTTGAGAAGAAGATTTTCAAAGATTTATTCTATATATTTCTATTTAAAACTTGCAATCCTTATTCTTCCCCTCAAATAGTTATGATTTTAACAATTAAGAAACAATCACAACCAAGAATGCTTCCCTTTTAAGTTTCAATTTTTCTTAGGGTGTCATGGTTTAAAAAATTTAGAATCTACCCTACCCAAGGATGTTTGCCAGATAAGTTTAAGTTTTTCTTGCCAATTCGTTACTGAATAGAAGAAATTTTAATGACTCACCCAATGTTTTTTTTTTATTAATATCTCCCTTTTGTAAGGGGACGTGTCCCTTCATTTTAGAAAATTAAACTCCCCTTTAGCCAAGGATTCTTACTACCAAGTTTCTTTTAATTGGCCCCGTGGCTCTTGAGAACAAGTTTAACGTGTGAAAAGTCTACTGACGGACGAATGGACGACGGACATCATAAAAGCTCACTTGAGTTTTCAGCTCAGGTGATCTAAAACATAACATTTTCTAAAGAAATCTTGCTAGGAATTTTCTTTGATATATACTGATACTCAAATGAAAAGCAACACCCTAATATAACTATGTACCAAAAAAGTAATGACATCTTAAACTTTACCATATCAGTTATTAAACGGTTGAATGATTTTCATTGTGTTACCGAAAGTTGATTTTTTAGCTCTCTTAACAGAAATAAAAAAAAAATAAACAGTTTTAATATAATTATTGACAATTTTTATGGTTTTCAAGATTTGGAAATGTTATTCATAAGTCTTGTTCTAAATAAGTCTTGTACTAAAATTCCAAAAAATATCCTTTTTTCCTTTGCCGATGTCATGCCTTTATTTCCTCAACATATACTTTAAAATAAGGAGAGAAAGATACTCTGGAAATATGTCGTACACTTATGATAATATGATTCATTCCAAACACGTTTCAAATTATAAACATTTTCGTTAATAGTCCACATATTGAATTCAACTCAGAGCAAATAAAATAAATTAAATTCAATTTAATGCTTTGCGCAGTCTTTATATTGCTGTATGACTATATAAACATGATAAGTAAATCTTAAAAAAAAAAAAAAACATATGCCCACAGCATAATATTAATGTTACACGCAATTCTACTAAAATTTTGTCATAAAAAAATATTATATCAATTGAGTGAAGCATTTGTTTAATGCCACAAAGTTAAAATCAACGCATATGTTCGTCAAATAAAAGAAACGTGATATGAGGTGAAAGACCAGCGATACCTGTTAAAAGCAGTCAGGTGGAACGAGAGGAATGAAGGGTTTTTATATCCAATTGTTGATTTTGAGACAAGAAACTAATGCAGCGTATGCGTAAGATTTTCTTATTAAAAATTTAAAATACATGGATTTTGCAGTTTAAAGCCCTTTAGAAAAAAACAAGGTAGGTTTGAATAATTAGATATAACATCTCCAAATAGTTGAAATAAGATACAGGGAATTTTTCTACTAGACAAGGCTAAAATTTCTATGCAGACGACAAGCCAATGAAATCCCGATCAAATTAATCAAGAGTTTCCAACCATGATCGTTTTTATCAATGACAAAATATTGTCAGCAAAATAGTTAAAAACTATTGAAAACAAAGCTAGGCATCTGATCACGACACGTACGGGCCTTATTATCTACATCATTTAACTAATTAAGTTATAATTTTAAGACACATTTATGGACATAAAATATTAATATATGTATTTATGGGTAAAATTCCTCTGTACACGTAACATTTAGGTTTCTATATTTATAATCCAATGTTTAAATTTAAATTTAAAATGGACATATTTGAATTAAAATGATACACGAAGTTTTGAATACATTCATCAATGTGTAAATTAACTTTAAAGTAGCCAAAATATCCTAGAAGAATGTCAATGAAAAACTTGCGGACTAATTAACGTTTACCAGTGAAAACTTAAACATAGGATATGCTTGATGGTAAAAGTAAGATTACAATTCGGAGAGTTCCAAAAATTCTACCAATCAAGTAAAACTGGAATAGGAATTAGAACTTTCACAATATAGCTGCAGCTCGACAAATAAAGAATGTATTCCTATTAAATGATATGTAATACGCAATGGAGGATGATTGAAAGTGCAAATGAATGCTGTGAAGAACAAAATATCATTATGTTTGCTGTGTGCAGCTCGTAGGTGAACTTAACAGTTAACATGATTTGAATATTATTATGAGAACAATATTAAATTTTTATTTGCAAATAGGTCTTTAGGACTGTATGAGGGTCCAAATACAGGGAAAACTTCATACATATTTAAATCGGCACTCTAGGCAAATGAACACAGTAGTGGCCATCTTTAATTCCTTTCACACCACCTCTCAACAAAGGGATAAATAGAACTGCGCGGGATTGAACTCCGGCAACTTGATTGTAACTCCGCCAATTCCGAAAATTCAAGCTACCAATCAAGCACGCCCATATATTTTTTAACATCATGGGCAATAATCAGGATATGAAAGACTTACCTTTCTTTACTGTGTTTTAAAAAACACAATCTGTTCAGAAATGTTTCTCTTTTGTTGGCGAGATGAATAAATGTAATCCCCACCTTGAGCTAGTTTTATAAATAAAATTCGTAGTAAACAGGAAGTAAACGTTACAGTGTGTTTCCTTTAAGGTATGTCACTCGTCAGCTTTTAGAAAAGTTCAGTCAGAAACTTTAACTTCAAAACTATGTTATACAAGTCATTTTTTTTTACAAGATATTCACAATCAACAGTGCAAATTATTCAAGAATTAAAAGGCTGCTCATAATGGCATAAAGCCGCAGCATTTATGAAGGACTATTTCCTTTGGTGAAAAGATAGTATTTAGAAGATATTCTTTAAATGTACGCATTTATTTATTTTATAATCTTGGAACTTGAGTCCAACATGTTTTAACATCGACAATATTTTCCCGTATTATATGCTAGAAATATTGATTATAGGCTTACATTTATATATTTAGGACATATTTTACACACTAAACACACTTGGCCAAGAAATAAAGACATATCAAATATGTCAAAATAAAGTTTACACGGTTTATTTTGTATGCAGCCACGTAGCATCGATTTCGTTGCGGGGGGGGGGGGACACATTCCTTCAATAATATTTTTTTATCTACAATATACATTTTCTTTATATCACAAAGTGTTGGGGTGGGCACCCAGCCTTTCCATGAACATTTCATATAGACTTCGTAATATCTGGCAAAAGTTGCCCACCCTTCCCCCCGTTGCTACGTGCCTGGTTTGGAAATTGCACATTTTGACCAATATCTCAATATTACATTACTGACCCCGAATTTCACTTTCAATATTTTAAATATTTAGATACTTCAAACCATTTAGCGCTAAAGACATAAAAAATCTGATGCTGAAAAAAATATTTTATTGTCTGTTTAGGGTTTTAATATCCGAAATATCAAACTTTGTAGTGCAAACATGTCACACAATATATCATTTTAAAACAGTGATTCGCATGATTTCTTCATTATTAAACAAACGGTACGTGAAACATTACAACCAATCTATCATCTTTATGACATGTATTATATGTATATTATTGATATATACTTAAAAAGTTTTTTCTACCCATTTATTTGGTTCATATTCATCAGTTTACGGAAATTATTTTTAAAAATGATATATTTTCAATTGCAATGCGGACAGAAATTGTTAAAAATGTTTGGAAGCAATTCAACAGCTATATCAACACATTGATACAAATCATATTGAAAGGTTTTTTTTTTTTGGAATTTAAATGATGATTACAAGATGATAATGGGGTGCATCTTACGGTTCATTTGCATTTTCATACAAGCCGAGAATATTTTCCCAGACAGTATATGTGATGGGTAAATATTTCTTTGTAATATCAGTAAGTGTTAGAATATTTGATAATATGATAAATTACTTCGGTTAATTCAGGTGTAGGTGATAAAAATATTAAATTTAAATTCTGTACTATTAATGATGATTTCTAACGATCGATAATATCTATGACTAGCACTATTAAAAAACGCAATGTTGCATATGATATTGTAGACACTAGACACTAAAGTGTGCATAAATCGTTAGCAATATTATGTACATATGAAGATTTGTGCAATGGGGTTATGATTTCATATAGCACATTATTGTTTTATATTTCAGGGTAGACGGGTGGACATGTTGTGCTGGATATAAATGGAATAAACTTTCTCAAAAATGTATTGGTTAGAACTTTTTTTTGTAAATCATACAGAAAAATTATATATATTAAGCACGTTTCTGATCACTTTCAGTCTCAAGAAACAAACGCTTTAAAATTTGATTTCAGGTGTTTAGTCAGGAAGTACATAAATTGTTTGCTTATGTTACGATATCACATTACTTGTCCATGGAATTTGATATTTTGATTTTTACAGAGTGTAACCCAGGGTACCATGGACATGGGTGCTCCGATGTCTGCCCTTATCCCAGCTATGTAAAAACTGTGCAGGAGTGAGTGCAAATGTGATAAAAAATCATGTTCTCCTAAAATTGGATATGTCAACATATCGGGTACGATATTTTATTTTCAGCCCTTTTCTACAAACACGATCATTTCAAATCTTACAAGCATTATTTCTAACTGTTTTGCAATTTTTAAAAATTTAATTATAAGATTTGATATGATTACTCTTGCCAAGAAAAGCACGCACACGATATACCAACTGGCATACACGTATGTATAAGAAACCTAGTGATTGTCAGATTTCATTTTAAACATATATTTACAGTTGTTATTCTATAGTTATGGAAAAGTATATAATATAATTCGGACTTACAATTTGCAGAAAAGCTGCGTCATATATTTCTCTAAATGCACAAAGATGCAATGCTTCTCATGAAAATTATACAAAAAAAATATTATTTTTCTTTAATTCAATACAGACAATTAAAAGTTTTGTCGTAGTATTTTCACTTAAATAATTGTAAACATTTTTAATTATACGAAGAGTGAATGCCTTTCTCCAGGCAAAATCCATGGTTGAATAAAAGGTCAATAAGATTTACCTACTACCGTTTCTTCGTCTAAATTTTACTGAATTGTAATGGGATATACGAAGACGGCTGATAACGTCATGCATGCGCTTTAATATGTTTTTTTTTTTACTTTCTTACTCGTGCTTTTAACTTGATGAGGGATTTGCATGTCTCATAAAACTATTGAGTTCCTGTTTGTGGGCGATAAATTGGTCACATATTCTCTATCCGATGTTGTAATATCACTAAAGCGGCAATTCATAAAAGAGAACATAAAATCAAGAGACAGCTTCCACATGAATTCCTTGGATACTGCAAAAGACGGAACACCGTTAAAGTTTGCTGCTACTATTTCGAGGAGTCTAACACAGGAGTTCAGTCGTACATTATGCAAGTCAATGAAATCCCAGTGAACTAATTGTTTCCGTTTATCAGTGAGTCACATCCAGGCTTTTCGTCAAAAAACGAAATTTAAAGTCCAGGATTTTTAAACAACATAGATAGCAGCTTTTTCAATAAAAATAAAACTCATGAATATTTTTCCTTGTCATTGATCAATTGCAATTTCTTTTTCTTAAAGAAGGATTTCCATGGCACACTGTACATGTACACACAAGAAGTTGATATCATAAAGATGCTTGAGTGTCTGATTGATAATGTCTTCGTAGTTTTTTGAGAACAGGTCTTCCAACAATCTGATTGATTTTCAACAGAGTGCAATTATGCCCCATTGTTGACAGACCTATTTTTGTATTCACATGAAACAGATATATTCTTTAACTTAAACATGAGAAAAAAAAACTCTTCTTGTGACCTACAACTAAACATTTCAATTTATTGTCGACGGATTATCAATTAACAGTAGTTCTTTTCATGCATTTGCCGAATTGATAAATTCCGGTGAGCTTGAAATAAAAATACAAGAGAGTCTGACACATCTATTTTATATTTGGATATTTTACCAAAAAAAAAACCTAACAATCTAACAACAAAGCTCCGTGTTAAACGTGATGCCTTCAACTTCGTCCACTTCCCTAACTTAAGGAAGGCTGTCCCTGTTATCAAAAGTATTGAGATTTTTCTGTCATGTTTATATCTAGAATCTACACTCTTAGCTTAGTAAAAAAAAATCTAAATTAAAAATCGGGGTTTTGTGCACAATGGGGAAATTAATTTGATCATTCTGCATTTTATCGTCAATATTTAAAAGTTTTCCTTTAACACTTTTAAACAAATGATTTGATTGATCAAACACAGTCTTCTTTCATCCTAAATAGTCACATGAGAATTGTGACAACAAAACAAGAGTATTTGACGTACATGTATCTGCACTCCAAAAATGTAATTTTTTGCGGAGTTAAATATAAAAAAGCAATAGAAACATTTGAAAGTAATGTCTATTTTGATAATTTAGTGGATAAATTCTATTTATTCTACTATGTTAAAGAAGATGAAGTTTTGGCCTTCAATGTCGATAAAACTCATGTGAACATACAAATAAATCATGTTTAAGTCAATATGCAAGAACATTATGTAGACATGCAAATTATCTATGTTCACATTGTACTTGTTTTTGTCAACATGCGACTTATTTATGTTAGCATGTTGGTTATATTTTTGAATGCATGATATTTATGTCAATATACAAGAAAATATTCTGCATATCAACATAATATCTTGCATGTTAACATAATTATTTTGCATGCTAACATAAATAAGTCGCATGTCTACATCAACATGTTGCAACTTCCATGTAGAATGTCAAATAAAGGCTTTAGAAAGTAAATTTACCAATATTTAACTTATATTTTCTTATAAGATCTGTAACTAGCATGGCAACATAATTAACTTGCAAGTTGATTATTTAAATACGTGTAAAGTAGATTCGCGAAGTTTATCAAATTAATAATCGACTAATTTTTATATAATTCCCGGGCATGAGGAAGCTGCTCCCAGCACTTTTCTGATTAATGAATTTGTTTGATAGAAAACACAATCAATTTCATAGTGAAAAATTATCCATATACCGTTAAACTTTTACGATATTTTTTGTATGATTTTATCCGTATCATGTGAGAACCTAACTCAGTTGAGACCCCATACATATATATGCATAAGTACAATTCCAAGTTAAAGTTAAAATCATGCTAAAACATATATAAACTTTTTATGGATTTTCTTGGTATATTTTAATGCTTATTTCCTATAGGCGGTATTACTCTGACTGCGATACAATTATACCTTTTATTTAGTTTTTTGGAGAATAGATGTTTATGATCGAAAATGTTTTACCATTTATCTCAACATTTAGTAGAATTTTTCTTCCGTCAATGGTCTTTTTAACATTGATAACATCAATATTTAGATTTTCCCGAAATAAAATAGTTACACCTTTACTAAATACAGAATCGCTAAAACAATGATATGCTTTTCCTTTCCAACCGAGATTATACTTATGTTCATATTTTTCAACAAAATGCGTTTCTTGCAAAAGTATAATATCTATCTTTTTTTTCAAACAGCCATGAGTATAATTTCATTCTCTTTTAATCAGTATTTAAACCTCTTACATTTACTGTAATAAAGTTTAACTTTTCCATAATCGATTCTTTCTACATATTTCATTACAAAACATTAAATATACCATTTGAGAAAAAAAAGAAATATATACCGCAAAATTCTAAAGGAAGTCCAAGATAAGTCCGTTCGAAGTCGTGGATCCAGTGTCTGTCCTGATACGACTACGAAAGTTATCCAAGATGATGTTGATCCGTAACCCTATTTTATGCATGAAAATAAATAAATTCTGATCATAATTTGTAAGTTTTGTTCTTATTTTTTTTTTCACAAATTTTCAACAAGGGCGTATTCAGAGGTTGTTGCCACGAAAAACGAACGCATTGACATGTATAAATTTTGATGATTCTAAAAAAGAAACTTGTCCTTATCTGAAGACACTTATCTTTTAAATTCTTACCTACTTTCACAACAGATTGGAATCATTTCTAGGGGAAAAAATATGCACAGAACAGCGATTTTAAACAGAGAGGCCATTTTTACCTTAAACCTTGACCTCTAAGTCACTGAGCATCTTGACCAGTGGCACTCTTGTGATTAAGGTGTGACTCACATTGGATAAAGGGAAGATTAAATATGCTATTTGTACAAACAAGAACTGTTCATATAATTCTGCGTCGACCTTCAACTTAAACCAAGAAACATGGTTCAATGTGATAGCACAACCTTAACCCCAAGGCACTCTGTGGGTGAAGTATGATTGGAAGAGGAAGAATGAAAATATGCAACGAACAACGATTTGCAACCAAGAGGTTTTATTTGGTATTGATCTTTCACCTAGAAATTCTGTTTGCATATATGATCAAAAATATTTTGTTAATTCAATACCGGACGGAATTGTTCCAAATATTCAAAAGCACGTTTATAAACAAAATATACAGTTGTAAAATATTCAATTGGATAATTTATTTTGATGTGAGAAGACTTTTTGTTGATAATGCTGACGATATTATTATTATTTTTCAATTCGATATATTCCGAAATACTTCATGATAACGCCATATGTGATGGGTAAATGCTTTTTGTATATTTATATATAATGTAAGTACGTGTAATAATTTATATTAAGATAACAAATGCACAATTTGTTAATATTACAGACCAAATGGAATTACATGTTGTTTCGGGTACAAATGGGAGGAAAGATTACAGTAGTAAAATAGATAAATGTAGCCTCATTTATCCGCACACTTCGGTTCCCAGTCAATTTGTCCTAATATATGAATCGTCCGGATACCTGGATTGCCTTGATATTAGTGAAATAGTCTGTCATACCACTGGCAAAAGTAAAGAATATTCATATAATAGTGTTGTACTTTGCATGCCTTCGGCTAGTACACCACGTGTCACTGTTGAGGCATAGTGGATGCAAAGTACAACACTATGTTTTTATTATGCTGACTTTTGTTACGGTATAAAAACGGCAACATTTTCTCAATACCCTATGTTCCATCACCTCTTACATTCAGCTACCCTATTATGACGGCACCTTTTGCAACATGTACAGTACCGAACAAACACAACCTAACAGAAAACTAACCCGAGCTGCCCCGGGTTCGCTTCTGGCCTGCATAATTCGCTAGGGGTCCGCTAAAGCTGACCCAGCGAACCCAAAGCGGACCCAGAGAGCCCAAATTCAGTATCGGAGTCAGAGAGCGAAAATGTTCCGTGTGTCAATCAGTAATATGTTAGACGGTGTAACCGTTAGTGAGTGCGGAGCCGTGAAAGAAAAAGAGAGTTTATTGTTGAATGATAAATCAGTTAAATTCTGAAATTGTACATCAGTGTCAGAAAATCATAACAAAGAACTCAGTTCTTTTGGGGAAAATAGCCTTTCTCTACCTAATTCCTTTTCATTCCAATAATGAAATTTAAGGGTTTAATAAATCTGAGAGCTATTAGCTATTTCATCATGAGATTAAAGGTTGTCTATAAGCCAGAGCACTAAAAGTTGAAGAATGTAGTGGCAAAAGAGAGCGGCATGCATTGGACCAGTAATTGATTCAACTAACTGAGGCCCCAAAATTAGAAATGTGAAACACCTCGGCCCAACAACACTTCAAACTTTCAAATTATGTAACAGTAAACTCATTCTCCAATATATCCAACAATAATCAACTTAAAAACTTTAGTGAGGATCATGTCTTTGTCTTCCACTACTTATGCTTATTTAGCAACTGTACATTGAACAAGAACCTGATCAAGTCATTTTGCAACTGTTATTTGCATTAAAATTTTACATGGTTATTATGACATCAAACATGTCTAAAGTAAGAACTAAGACAGATCAGAAGATGAATTTGGAACCCAAACTACAGACAGATGATGATCTACTTCCTGGATAATCTGAAGTTGTTGTTAAAATATGCAAATCTGGTTTAAATTATAGTCTGTAGAATTTTCTAAATCTAACACAATCGTATTGAAAACAGTTTTTCTTTTTTTTATCTGGGGGGGGGGGGGGGGTCGAAATTAAAAGTTACTTCTGGGATCTTTGTTGTTGAACTTTAATTATAAAATTTCAAAACCAAAACTTGTGAATAATAGGATACACTTTTGAGAAGTTATGGATAAATATTAATCATTAATTTTATGGATGTCAATAAAAACTCTGAATATTTGCTTCATGTTTTTAATGGTTAACACATTTTTAGGATAGAAAAAAATTTTTATATGCTTGATTTTCTGAATTTGAATGCTGTAGTGTACGTATAGGAAAAGGTACATGTACATAAACATTTAACAATGCACTGGAACATTGCAGCCATATAACTGTGATGGGACTCCAAAGTCCGATGGTCACGCCAAAGTAGGTCTCGCCAAAACCCCCATGGTTTGACACGCCAAAGTCCGATGGCACAAAAAAAATTAAGGTCTATGACGTCATAGTAATACTGCGTAAGAATTCGATGCCACGGTATGCCAATAAATAAATACAAAATATCAAAATAAAAAAAATTCCCTCGTCTTTTTGGGTTTATCGTCGAACAATGAGTGTCAACTCTAACCTAACTATCATAGGTAGTGGGGGACTAATCAAAACACCCAAAGTGTGGGGGACTAACCCTAAAACCTCTCGGTCGGGGTTGAAGAAGCACCTTACTGTTCGAGAACTTACCTTATCACTCCAGTAGTGTACGAGGACTAACTCTAATACCTCTGGTGGGTGAAAAAAAAAGCAATATCCGTAAAATACGTATGTAAGACGAATACTGAATCAATAAATTTTGAATGCAGAATAACGTCATAATGTGGATATTGTGACGTCATAAACGTTAATTTTCCCCACCATCGGACTTTGGCGTGGCAGACCATCGCACTTTAGCGTGCGTGTCTCCTAGGCGGCCATCGGGCTTTTGGGGTGACCTCGGACATTGGCGTCCGGAAAGACAACGAACCATCGGGCTTTGGCGCAGACCATGGGGTTTGGGAGACCATCGGACTTACATATTTACCTGCATTTAATGATACATGTAGACTGAAAAGCTATACCTCTCCAGACTGTACATCATACATTGTTTAACTTAATTTGGTTTTCCTGATTTTAGATTTTATATTGCCTACAAAAAATATATTCTATACTTTTTGAAAACATACAACATATAGAATTTTTCTTTTGATAGTGATCGTTAAGAATCTGTAATTTTGTGATTTGAAAAACTTCATAAATTAAAAATAATATAATATAAATATTAGAGATTTAAAAATCACAACAAAAAATGAGACTCAGGCTCCCATCTGGCCGCTAAATGTACATGCATATGTATTTATGTATAAGTAGATATTCATACACAATCTCGATACCTATTTTAAAAAAAGAACAAAATCCACACAACCGTTTTAAGTCCTTAGTTAGTCTTTTCACAGGATATTTTATTTTATCACTTTTAAAACGTTTTTAATTGTTCAAAAAAATCCTATATTTCTAGCTTGGTATGTATTGAGAATAATCCTGAAAACATGCGTTATTAGTAAATTTTATCAACAAATAAATAAGGATCATTTTCCGTCTACAATCTGTTGAAAGCGGCAACAGATAGATCCGCTCCTCAATATTGCAGACGACAGCGCCGCCTGAAGGGAAATTCTGACCAATCAAATGTCGTTATACTTGTTAGCGCGAACTATAAATAAATCTAAACGTCTCAATCGAAAGTAGAAAGGATCTAATTACTGATGGATTTGATGATAAGTAAAAAGCAATTGCTTCACATCATCCTTGGATTAAATGTTTTTCACTTTGATGAAAGTCTCATCAACAACGAGAATTTTCGCGTGGCTCAAGTAGACGCCATTTTACAAGACGCCATATTGGCGACAACAATCTCAGTTCCATGGGTATTGAAATTGACATAAAAGTTTTCAATAGATATTTTTCATATACATATAGGGAAAGCTTCGCTCTTACAGGCCCTTCGGCCCGTGGAGAGGGCTCGCCCTCTTTTAGCAATTAACCAATCAGCGCGTCAACCAATCAAATTGACATATTGATCTGTCGATTGGGATAAAAGATTGAATGTGTGATGTTATTTGATATAAATCTAAACAGTGTATACACAAGCAAAGCGTGTGAAGAAACAGTATAAATCTATTACGTTTGTAAAATCTATCTTATATTCATCTATTTCAATTCTCCGGGTTATATATTTTATTTTCTTATTTCCTTTTTTAAAGCAACTAATAAATTTTATATTTTAATTTTCCGTGAAGAATGTTAAATCAATATTTACGTTTTTATTTTCTTTAGGTTTTTTATACCAGTATAGTAAGTCAGTTGATAAAATTTGAAATAAATTTCAAGAATGTGTCGAACGTACATTATTCATTTATATAATTTCTGTTGTCTCAATTTACATGTTCCTTTAAATTAATCAAAATTCAGATCAAACTTGTTGATCTTAACTTGGCATGAAAAAAATCAATGTGCATGTACACTGTCCTGTATATTATTTGAAATAAAGGCTTCAGGCTTATAGAAAACAAATGGAGTACAGAATTTAGAGGACAACTCAAAGAAATATACCCCCAAAAATCATGGGGATCCTTTTAATCTATATAAATAGCATGTAAATGGCTTTCAGTAGTTACCTTCCAGACCTTGCAGTATACAGACCATTTACTCTTGTGAGATCTGGTAACTAATATATTTGCTGGATTATTTATTTACTATAATAGGTAAAGTAAGAGCTCAGGCAATTGTAGATGGAAGGTTAAATAAAGGACCCTTACATTGGAAGATCTTAAATAGGAAGGCCACACCAACTTTTTATTTTATAGATTTCTAAGTCAACCTTTTTAAACAATGGTTTCAACATTGAAAGGCCGATATTAGCTCTCAATTATTTTATATGAATGTTTTTGTATTTTTTCAAAGAAAAAAAAATTGCACCCAAATTAGATGCTTTGTTGTAAAAATGTTGCTGTAAATGAATGCATCACATGAAAACCTAATAGAATATGTAAAGAAAAGCCGTAAAATATTTTAAAAATTCAATTTCTTATAATTATCATATATTAAAATATGATTGACCAACATGCTGTCCTCAGTTATAGTTTTATGGTGTTTAACCATAGGTCTAACTATATTAAGAAATAATGTTTTATTTTTATAAATATTTTTAAAAAAAGAAGATTAAAAAGGCTAGCCAGCCTTTCTATACATTTTTTTTATTAGATATTCATATGATACATTCATTCACAGCAAACTTTTAACTCCAAAACCACTTATTGGATATAAATATATATTTTTTTTAATTTTCTTTGAAAAAATACCAAAAAAATTCATATAAAATAATTAAGAGCTAATGTCGGCCTTTCAATGCTGAATTCATTGTTTAAAAATGATGACTCAAAGATCTATAAAATAAAAAGTTGGTGTGGCATTCCACCTTACGGTAATCCCTAACATCCCCGGTAACATCTACATTGTAGGACCCACTTTTTGATCAGGGTGAAATACTTATCTAATCAACTTTAAGTAGTAATTTTTCAACTCAAATCTCTGGAAAATGTCAAAAATTTCAAGACAGAACACAAATTTATACTGAATCAACAGAACAGGAACAAACACTCCAATTACAAGAAAACTTACACTAACAAAAGGAACATTGACAAAGAGAACTAAGAGAGAAAGAACGTCCGATAGAGAAAAAGAAAATGTGATAATGGAAAGAGAGAAAGAAATAAGAGACAAAAGATCAATTGTTACAATGGAAAACTATCCGACTGGAGAATAGTAAAGAGGAAGTTTCAATGTTGAAGAAAAGTTTGATGGTGAATAGAGAGAAATATGATGGCATGTTTGAAAATCTACAAAGGAAAATGAATTTTAGAGAACAAGAACTGAATGAGCAGCATGAGCGATTTGAGGAGCAAAAACAAAAAGTTAGAGCTTAAGAAGAGCAAGAGTGTGCTGGAAAGGAAAAAAATCAAATATGAAAGAGATAGATTGGAGAAAAATTGTGAAAAAAAAAAGAATTGAATCAGATGAATTGAATCAGAATAAGAACATTTAAAAAAATAACATAAGAAATAGAAAAAAATGCCCCGCACAATATCTATAAGCGTAAGAGCGAACGTAAATTAAAAAAAAAAAGATCAGAAGAATATCAGAATAGTTTCCAGTCCAGCACCCCCAAAACTTGCTACATATCATGGTAAATAAGAATGAAGACCATACTTCACTCAAATCGATCATATCGCCAAAAATACAAAAGGAATGACTCACAAATTAGACAAGTTGATTAAGTATTTGAGATAATGCTTTGAAATTTTTTTTTCAATTCATTCTGAAAACATTCAGCAATACCACAAGCTACTATGTCAAAAATTGAAATAATGTTTAGGATATTATTCGTAGGCATTTGTAGGAAATCAAGCAAAACCTAGAAGAAATAATTGAAGAATTTGCTGAGCGGATCAAAGGTTATCCATATACTGTATAGGGGATTAATTTCACGGGTTGTAATTTTCACGGTTTTCTCCCATCTGACACGATCGCGGTTTCTTGAATTCGCGGAATTTGGTATGTAATAAAAGTTACTTCCCTTGTCTCCATTTAATCCATACCATAGCTTCATGTAAACGACATTAATTAGCGTTATCTCTTTATTTCACGAACAACAGGGTAAGGAATTACAAAATTGTTAGATTTTATAAATAATTAATTAACACAAGTGCAGTTATTAATAGTCCCTAAAAGTTAAATGACTTTCCTATACTTTGCTATTACGATGAGTGCATGTGCACCCGAGATCTTCAATACAACGTAGCGAAAAACTACTGGACGGAAATAAAACTTTTTATGTAGTTCTAAGTTCTACGAAATAATATCCTCCCACACTTCCTTCGTCAGTAAGTTCGATATTTATTTGAATGATTTTTAAAAACCAAAATGTAGATAAAAACTACATGAACTAATATGCATGAGAATGCAGGTAACAAATACACGTGGTGACATTAGTTACGCACGGGTAATCAAAACCCATAGCCCACGTGTTTTGATTGAATGAAACGTAGCGTTGGCTATTAAAACAGCTTTTGAACAAACACAAATTATCATCTGCCGATTTGAATTAAAGTAAAGCGTGATAATCAAAATTAATTGAATGACAGTACTACTCGCAATTACTGAAATGACCATGGACTGCACGAACACCTATATAAATCTATCGTAGTCTATTTTGAATTTTCCAAATAAAACATGGAGATTATTGAAAATTTATTCACTGTTTCTTGAATTCACGGATTTGTTAACACCGTGAATATAGCGAATATTAACACCGCGAGTTATTTTCCCCCATACAGTTCCCCTGGAATTCTTTAAAAGTACCATCACCGTCGGCGCCTTTCTTCAAGGATGTACAGAAAAAACGGACTGCATTGGTCACACTGGACAAATATCTCCAAACTCTGAAGCAGGCGATCATCCACATGAAGAGCTCCATCACATATCAAAAATGAATAATGGGCCCAAAGAAATAAATAAAAAGTGTTTCATTTGAGAACATTAAATCTGATGATCCAAAGATATTCATATTAGAATGACAAAGAGTCCTTCACCACCAGAGCCTTCATTAGAATTGAGAATTTCATTTTTAGAAAAAGAAAGCAGGGAATCAACTGGACTGATAAAGGACATTTTAAAACTTTGCCAGTACATGAAGAAAACCCAGACTAAAATACCAGTCACCACAAAGAGCACCTGCACCGAAATCCAGATGTACATCATCAGAAAGATCGTTTAACACATCAGGACATAGATATGCTTTCAAAAAGATCAACATCAATCAGTCCAGTAAGATTTTGCTAGAAATTGTTGGAAGTCAAAATCGGAATCACCCACCTTACCAACACTTATCAGTGAACGAGGGCGATTAAACTCAAGAGCTGAGGAAGTAGGTTATTCGTTAGCAAGATCAAAGACACCAAACCTCAACCACACATAAGATTCAAAATGTATAAGACCATAAAATGATCAATGATATACATGTATATATATACATGTTCATTTTTTCAGAAATTTTTAATGAAATAAAATCTAGTTTTATGTGGTAATAGATGCTGATAGTTGGGTCGGATACTCTGACACTGTTGTTTTGCCACGATTTCTCAGATAAATTTTAAGAGATATAGTAAATAAGTATATTCTGGTCATAAAAAGAAAATATTTTGCCAATACACTTTATTTTGTAATATACAAATTCTAGGACATTAGAGTTTGGAAAACAGATCCATTCTAAATATTTTATAAATAGCAGAACACATTCTTAAAACAATATTGTAAATATGTTAAATTCTACATTTTCCACATAGTTACTAGGTATTTATATTTTATTCAGTCTTTTATTCGGTTCGAATGGGAAAAAAAAGTATTTAAGATAATACGACCTAGGGATTAATTTCCAGGTATTTATTCAAAATTTCAAACTAAGCAAATATTAGATTATAAAAAAAAAAATATTTGTCGAATCGTTGTCGAATTGTCTTCATAAATGGAAGCCATGCGCAATTTCGGCTTAAGCTAAACAAATCTTCAGAACACAATGCAAGAATAGATGGGTGTGGTTTATATAGAGACAAACTGACAGGAAGCACAATAATTCTTTTTATATCAATATGTTGTAATGCTTAAATACCTAAGTAAATGTTTGTTCCACTCACAACTTGTTAAAATAGAATTGTTCGATAAAACATTGTCAATTTAGAGACATTAATTATTTTAAAAATATTTTATTATATTCAACTCACCTAGTTTCGCACAGCACAAAATACTGCGCATAAAAACCCCTGCTGTCATGTCTGCAAGACAAAACCCTGCTATGACTGTATTCTTATAGTCAAAGAAATGATCGATTATAAAAAAAAATATTCAGACTTATTCTCCCTTAATTAACATGACTCATAAAAATGTTAGAGAACCGAGAGTCTCAAGTTTACCTATCTTTTTATAAACAAAAGCTTGCCGAAAGCCATAAGTAACAGGTCAGAGGT
>NW_026929353.1:0-37520 GCF_032062105.1 Saccostrea cuccullata | reverse complement strand
ATAATTTCCGCACTTTTCAAGTCAGCTTCAACCACAATAAACTCATTTTGGACAAAATTCTGTCAATAAATATTGCTTAGTTTATGATTGAATGGAAGCCTTTCATCATAATTATTTACTGCATTAATATCGCAGGGTGAAGCTAACCTCAATATCGCACAGGACATCGTTAAATAAGACGTAAGCATGATAAAAACGCTTCACGTTTACAGTTTCTGAGTGCGGGAATCAACTGTGACGTCAAACGAAAACATAACCACGCAAAATTATTTATATGCAGAGAATCACTGCTACCAAACAAGAAAAGATATTGACTTAGAAAATCTGCTTCTGAATTTTAAAACGATGTATTTACTTCAATTTGTTTTTTATATCCCCGGCTTGAAAAGAGAGAGGGTATATAGTAATCGGTATTTCCGTCCGTCCGTCCGTCTGTACGTCCGTCCGTCCGTCTTTTACACTTTGGGGTACCCATCTCTTATCCGCAACTCTTCTCATACCACTGAAGGAAATTTAATGAAACTTTCTCAGAATCTTTATTACATATTGCCATTGTGCACATCCTACAGTCCCTGAAACGTTCTACTTTCCCACCTGAACGGTGAACGAACGCTGAACGAACGGTGAACGAACGCAGAGCGAACGGTGGGTGAACGATGTGTGATAGGTGAACGCAACTTGGTGAACGATGTGTGAACGGTGAACGGTGAGTGAACGCAGAACGCAAACGGAGCGCGAACGCGAGCGCAAAGTGAACGGTGAACGAACGGTGAACGCAAGATGAACGATTTATTCGGAATGCCTTTGGTCTTTTCCTTGCATTAAAATAATTCTTTCATTCTATAATTCAAATGTCATAAATAAATATACATAAACAATAGATAAACAAAAGAGAAATAAATAGATAAATAAATAAATAATAAAAATAAAATTCTGCACATACGTATGTTTAAATCGATATTTTTATAACATGGTTTTATTTGCCGTAAAACGTGTATTTGTTACCGCGTGTAGTTAAAAAATAAATTAATCTACTAATATAGTAAATAATTATGCTTATTCTTTTCACTAATTAAATAATGTGGACTTCTGAAGATAAAACTACTACTTATAGAATGAATTAATTACATTGTACGTGGTTGAAACTACCGTACATGTGTTTCCGTGTCAAAGCGATTCTGAGTAAAATAACGGATTCACAATTATCTGTTGACATTGACTGTTATCGTACTGCATAAAAATTCTCGTTTTATTTAGATTCTACTGCAAAATATTCTATATTTATGTTCCTTTTTATTCTTTTATGACGATTATTTTTAGCTATAACTTCTTCATGTATCTGTAGACATTTCCCGGCCGTGATTATACTCGGTCAAGATGTTGGAAAGAGGCATTCAAATTATTTGTAATACATGTGTAGATTAAATTTTCAAAACTAAATAAGTAATGTGTTGTCATAATTTTTATTGAACAGAGAAATGTACGAGAGAGAGAGAGAGAGAGAGTAAGAGAGAGAGATAACCCTCTCGATTCTCAGATATATGTTTTATCAAATAAAAATTGTTATTATTTTTCCTAAATATTCCAAGCAATAAAGGTAACCTTTTTTTTTTTTAGATTAAAAATCCATTTGACAGTAATCATTGGCTTTTATTTTCCATCATCAAGTTCACACAGTTCACAGGAAGTCCGTGCTACATTTGAAGTAGCGTACTTGTGCTGTCAATCAAAATGATTCGACACAGTGGAGATGTGGAATTTGCGTTTCACCAAACATGCTGAAGGCAAAGAGTCACTTAGTATTCCAAGAGATATTAATATTTTTCCCTATCATTTCTAGATCTGATTTTTGCATTCCTGCAGAAAAAAAAAATAATTCGAATATATACTTGGAAGGATTAAGTTTAAAATTGAATGTGAAACATATTCCCTGCCAATTTAAAATACTTCTGTCGGCACAAGTTTATACTAAAATACTACATGTATTGTTTAATGACTGTTTGATGTTGGTTTTAAGACTGATTTTCTTGTGTTACAATACAAATTAAATATAAATTAAAATATACTGTAAAACTTAATAAGAATTTTATTTCGGGAGAAAAGGCACGGAGGGGGGGGGGGGGGGTCTTAATTATACTGAATGGCAAAAAACATATTTTTAAACATATATGTTAGGTACGATGAAGGAAGGAATTTTCCTTCTATAATAATAGACTATTTTAAACAGTTGGTTTTTTCTAAAATTTAAAACCACACCATCAATTTAATTATCTCTAAAAATATTTAATTTACTGAATATTTGCAATACTGTTCATAATTCTCAAACCTACATGTAATTTAAATACGTGTTACTGTAGAAATAATTTTTCTTATGTATTCTTGTTCTGTAAAAGACTTGGATTAATCATTATACATCCATTAATAATCTGTCCTCTTTAAAATTACTACAAATTGATGCCGTGCGTGAAGCATTTGTACATTGCTCTTTTTTGAAGTTAATATTTTAGTATCGTTCTACATACATGTAGGTACTTAATGTATTAATTATTTTCCAGGGAAAATTCATGAAATAAGTAACAGCTTAGTTATAATAATAGAAATATAAATATCATAGATAATTTTTGCAATGAAATAATTATTCTTCAAACACGATATCTAAGTTATTTAATTAAAAAACATGTAAATCCTTACCATCAAAAAGATAAGTCCTTTCACTTCGGAGTTCCGAATGACAATGAAGACTGAACGATAAGTGAACGGTAAACGCAAGGTGAACGCAAAGTAAACGGAACGGAGAGCAAACGGTGAACGTTTTGTGAACGGTGAACGCGAGCGCACGGTGCATGAACGCAATACTGTGAACGAAGAGCGAACGGTTAACGCACGCTAAACGAACGGTGAACGAACGGTGAGC
This sequence comes from Saccostrea cuccullata, assembly GCF_032062105.1. Classification (NCBI taxonomy): domain Eukaryota; kingdom Metazoa; phylum Mollusca; class Bivalvia; order Ostreida; family Ostreidae; genus Saccostrea; species Saccostrea cuccullata. Next base: position 34,606 of record NW_026929353.1, on the reverse strand, counting down.
GAACGGAAAAATGGGAAAGTAGAATGTTTCAGGGACTGTATTATACTTTTTGATCCGACATATATTTTTGTTTTTCAAGATCAATGCATGGACACTGCCATTTTATTCATATGGGAGGCGGGGGTATCATGTAGTGAGCTCATTGCTCACAGTACCTCTAGTTATCAAATAAAACTGATCATGATGTGTATAACAAGTACTAATTGTAACGGGAACCGTTACAGATGTTCCCCAAACGCTCCCCAACTCCCTTTTGGTGCCATATTCCCTGTAAGCTGTTTAAATAAAACAAACTCTGTGCATTATGTTTTCCCAAAAGGATACCAATTATATTCTAATTTTAGCATTGCACCCAAGCGCATATGAATGCATGTGGGTTATGACCATATCATCATGTCTACACTATCTATATATTTTAATAACTATATATTAAAGCATTCAGTCCAAAAGTAATAAAAAAATCACTCATTCAAGTGTATTTTAATTATACTCGTTCCAAATGCACGCACGTGCGTGCACGTGCATGATGACCATACCTTCTTATAGGGGTCCCTTACATCTATCTATGTTCTAAATCCCATCCTGTTTGGTTGAAAAACAAGGGAGTTATAGCCATTTAAATTTTCAGCCAATCAAATTGCAGCACACGTGCATGCGCGTGATTTCATTCTTTTTTTCTACACCATATTGTAGGATACCCTAATGCATGGCAATATCTTAAATTTCAAAGAATTTCGTCAAAAAACAAAGGAGATATAGCCATTTAAAGTTTAAGCCAATCATATTGCAGCACGCGCACATGCGCATGCTTTCATGAAAATTCTTTTATATCATGCTGTAGACCTTCATAATGTAGGACTATGTTCAAAATTTCAAAGGATTATGACGAGAAACAAGAAAGATATTGAGACTTTAGTCTCAGCCAATCAGAGCAAAGCGCATTTGCATGCGCGTGAGATCTTGCTATTTTGACCATGCTATCTTGTCTATACCTCTAATGTATCCTTACATTATGAGTTTCAAACAAATTCATAAAAAAATAGAAAAGTTACGGCAATATCCATTATATTAGTCATTTCACGTGTTGCACGTGCACGCTCTTGCAAGCACGTGCGCGCAAAATGACCTTGATTCCGCAAATCTACATAACATGTCTACTGACCCTAAAAAGGTTTTACCTACATCGGACGAACAGTTTACAAGATCACTCCCGGACAAAAAAGTACCCAGGAAGAAGAAGAAGAAAAATAATAATAACTAGACGAGCTTGTTGCAAAGCAACAAATAATTCTTCCGTCTAATTCTGAAGACGATGATATCGAGATAGACATTTACGATTATGTGTGCAAAAAACGAGCCATTTACAAATACTTCCGGCCTGACCGGATGTGACGGTATTTTAACGACTTTAAATGATCTCTGCCTCTGCTATTTATTATTTTGAACAACTTTCCTTCTATGATGCATAACAAATTGTCAACACTTTTTGAGATATCAGAGAAAACGTTTTGGCCCCTCTGGATCCTTTATTTTAGGGGCCAGCCCTTTTTCTTGGATATCATTTAAAAGATCATGCAATTCTACACTTCTTTTGTTTTATATGTCTTAACAAAATATTTCTAGGTAAAAAGATATCTTGGAAAAAGTGTTTAAAACTTTGTAATTCGTGATACGTCTATTTTCGGGCCATAGCGAGCGCCGACGTGCGGCACTTCCGATAAAAATGAAATACGTTATACATATCTACAGACTTTGGTCTATTATATCTGAAAGTTTCATGTTTCTATCTTGAGCCATTATTGAGAAAGTCTGCGGACAACCAGACCCTTCAAAAATCATAAAATCGACAATATCTCCAAACCGGAAGTGACGTCATCAAATCAGAAAAAAACGCATAAGGTTCAAGTGATGTTACATAAGTCCTGAAAGTTTCATGGAAATCCATCGAGCCGTTTTCGAGAAATCGCGTGCACAAAATCGGTAAGAAAAAAAAGAATAATAAAAGTGAAAAAGAAACCTAAGAATAACAGTAAGGTCTTCCGCTGAAGACGGAAGACCTTAATAACTAGAGCCGAGCTCGTTGCAAAGCAACGAGTAGGTCTTCCGTCCTGTTTGACCGGAAGTAACTTTAATTTTGAAAAAAATGAGTAATGAAGTCCAAAAATTGTTTCACCCTCCAAATCTATGTTAATTATTGCAAAATTAAGCTATTTTTAGCTACTTCCGGTGTGACCGGAAGTGACGACAATGGACGGGAAATTAATTTTTATGCTTCAAGTGACATATGTTACCCTAAAACTTGTCTAGAACGGCAAAAATATGCATTTTTGGACTACTTCCGGTTTGACCGGAAATGACGTCGCCGGACGTATTTTGACGACGCCAATGGATTGAGCTTGACATTTTGAACAACTTTGCTTCTTTGGTGTATTAGAAATTCTCAATACTTTTGAGATATAAAGGAAAATTTTTCGGCCCCTTTAGGTCCTTGAATTTTAGGGGCCAGCCCTTTTTTCAAGATATCATTTGAAAGATCTTTAGATTCTACACTTCTTTTGTTCTATATGTTTTAACAAAATATTTCCAGGTAAATAGATATCATAGAAAAAGTGTCAAAAATTTTGAAATTCGCGATAGGACTTTTTTCGGGCCATAGCGAGCGCCGACGTGCGGCACTTCCGGTAAAAATGAAATACATTCCGCAAATCTACAGACATAGGTCTACTAGACCTGAAAGTATCACGTGTCTATCAAAAGCCGTTTAGGAGAAATCGTGCGGACAAACCGACCCTCAAAAAACCATTAAAGTGCTTATAACTCCGGACCGGAAGTGACGTCATCAAAACGGAAAAAAACGCATAAGGTTCAAGAGATGTAACATAAGTCCTGAAAGTTTCATGGAAATCCATTTAGCCGTTTTCGAGAAATCGCGTGCACAAAATCGGTAAGAAAAAAAAACAATAATAACTAGAGCAAAGCTCGTTGCAAAGCAACGAGTAGGTCTTCCGTCCTGTTTAACCGGAAGTTTATGCTACTTCCCGTGTGACCGGAAGTGTTGACGACGGACTTAAAATTAATTTTCATGCTCCCAGTGACAGATGTTACCCAAAAACTTTTCAAGAACGGTAAAAATACGCTTTTTCGACTACTTCCGGTTTGGCCGGAAATGACGTCGACGGACGTATTTTGACGACTCCATTAGATTAAGCTTGACATTTTGAACAACTTTGCTTCATGGACGTATTACAAATTCTCAATACTTTTTGAGATATAAAGGAAAAACTTTCGGCCCCTGTAGACCCCTAATTTTAGGGGCCAGCCCTTTTTCCGAGATATCATTTGGAAGAACTTAAAATTCTACTTTTCTTTTGTTCTATATGTTTTAACAAAATATTTCCAGGTAAAAAGATATCGTAAAAAAAGTGCTAAAAATTTTGAAATTCGCGATAGGCCTATTTTCGGGCCATACCGAGCGCCGATGCGCAGCGCTTCCGGTAAAAATAAAATACATTCCACAAATCTACAGACATAGGTCTACTAGACCTGAAAGTATCACGTGTCTATCTAAAGTCGTTTAGGAGAAATCGTGCGGACAAACTGATTCTTAAAAAATCAATTTTGTGCTGATAACTCCGGACCGGAAGTGACGTCATCAAAACAGAAAAAAACGCATAAGGTTCAAGTGATGTTACATAAGTCCTGAAAGTTTCATGGAAATCCATCGAGCCGTTTTCGAGAAATCGCGTGCACAAAATCGGTAAGAAAAAAAACAATAATAATAACTAGAGCAAAGCTCGTTGCAAAGCAACGAGTAGGTCTTCCGTCCGGCTTTGACCGGAAGTGCCGGAAGTGACACAACAAAAGAAAGCAAGGAGCTTAAAAGTCTCCAGTGACTTTATAATTTCAATTTTGCATCAAAACCTTCAAAATAAGCCATTTTTTGCTACTTCCGGTTTGACCGGAAGTGACGACGACGGACGGAAAAATTACTTTTTATGCTTCCAGAGACATATGTAACCTCAAAACTTGTCAAGAACGGCAAAAAAACGCGTTTTCCGGCTACATCCGGTTTGGCCGGAAGTGACGACGCCGGACGTATTATGACGACGCCAGTAGATTAAGCTTGACATTTTGAACAACTTTGCTTCTTTGACCTCTTACAAATTCTTAATACTTTTTGACTTATGAAAGAAAAACTTTCGGCCCCTCTAGGCCCTTAAATTAAGGGACCAGCCCTTTTTCTAACCTATCATTTGAAAGATCGTGAAATTTTACATTTCTTTTGTTCTATATGTTTTAACAAAATGTTTACAGGTAAAAAGATATCGTAGAAAAGGTGTATTGAATTTTGAAATTTGCGACTTGTCATTTTTCGAGCCATAGCCAGCGCCGACGTACTGTACTTCCGGTAAAAACGAAAGACGTTACGCATATCTATAGACTTTGTTCTATCATACCTGAAAGTTTCATGTTTCTATCTAGAACCATTATTGAGAAAGTCTGGAGACAACCTGACCCTTTAAAATTCATAAAATCGGCAATATTTCCAAACCGGAAGTGACGTCATCAAAACGGAAAAAAATGCATAAGGTTCAAGTAATGTTACATAAGTCCTGAAAGTTTCGTTGAAATCCATCGAGCCGTTTTCGAGAAATCGCGTGCACAAAATCGGTAAGAAAAAAAAGAATAATAATAATAATAATAAAAGTGAAAAAGAAACCTAAGAATAACAAGAAGGTCTTCCGCTGAAGACGTAAGACCTTAATAAAAGTGAAAAAGAAACCTAAGAATAACAAGAAGGTCTTCCGCTGAAGACGGAAGACCTTAATAAAAGTGAAAAAGAAACCTAAGAATAACAATAAGGTCTTCCGCTGAAGACGGAAGACCTTAATAAAAGTGAAAAAGAAACCTAAGAATAACAAGAAGGTCTTCCGCTGAAGACGGAAGACCTTAATAAGAAACAGAGTAAAAACAATATGTTCCCCAACTTCGTTTGGGGAACATAACTAATGGGTGCTTGATCTCGCTGCACTGAGAATTCAAACACTACGTCACTGACGTCACTGACACTAGACTTGTAGGGTAAAGAGAAACGGACGTGTGCATTTGGTAATCTCACAATATCTAAATGTTGGCAATACCTTTAAAAACTCTTAAGGTATGATTCTTCTCTGGTTTCTGACTAGATAGAATATTCAAAGTACATTTGTTGATATGTCATATATCTAGATGTAGGAGATTTAAAAGACCATATTTTTCTTTCTTCATCACAATTATACAACTTTAAATAGAAGTGGTAAACTGCGTTTGAAAACTAGCAGGGACTATATTTTTGGCGGAATGATGGCGTATGAAAATATCTTCTTTTCTGCCTCTCAAAATTATTATAGAACGCTGAATTTAGTTAAAATTTTCAAATGTAAGTTAAATTAATAATAAGGGACTAAAGTTTCAAAATATATCAAATAAATAAGATTTTTCACACATACTAGAACTATGTTGGCTTTTAAATGCTTCAAATCTAAGTAAAGATTTGAGCCAAAAATCCGTCAAAAGTGTTATTTCTCTCTTAGTAAACAATCAAAACTTTTAGTTTTTGTATCATTTTGTACCTTTATGTGACAACTTTACTATATGTGAAAATTGGAAAAAGTTAAATATAGGAAGCACATAAAAATAACTTATAAATACTAAAAAAAAAAGAAAAGTTGAGGAAATTCGGATTAACATATATCAATTTTATTTCGATTATCCATGTCAATTTGGTAATATCATCTTATATGCCCTATATAATAGTATCTTTTTATGAAAAAAGAAAAGCATTCAATCTTTTGAATTACAAAAAGGGATCGCATGAATGGAAACAGTAATTTTTTATTCTTAATGTCCAGGAAAAAGGTAATGACCCTGACCTGACCTTGCCTCTAGTATTAAACAGTCAAATCTTATCTCACCGATACCATCACTTAGTGATATTGTCCTCTTGATTCTGTGACAAATTTCCTTAATTTTTAAATACAAGAAATGCTAGAAGAATCCTACCTTAAATATTTCCTTTTATAATAAATGTTTAAACAAAACAACTCTATGATAACATTACACAAAAATTAGCGATTTTAACAATGCTTAACATGTACGTCAGTAACGACTATGACGTAATCTGTCTTTTGAGTCATGTGGCATGTGACCTGTCTCCCCTTCATGAACATAAATAGTTTGTTATAATCTATGACAGCAAAACAATGTTATACTTTTTCATAGGATTTGTTTCATTTATTTTCAGGCCATTCTAAGACTTAGTGGTGATGTTTTGAAGAGAAGGATTAGTGAAATATAACTGAGTGGATAATAAAAATTCACAATATGAACGTGACAACAACAAACATTTCTATGAGAAAAAAAGATTGTCTTCATGCTGATATTCATTTACATTTATTGTAAGCAAAATGTGCAATATTTTATAGAGGTGATTTTGGTGGACAAACAAGATATTGATTTTACAATAACAACATAATGTGTATACCCTTTATAACTATAAAATGATATTTTACATTTTACTCATCCCTGGATTTTATTATCTATATATCTATATATTATTGTAATAAATTGTGCTTTTGCTCGGTCACAAATTATCATTTATCATTATCGATAAATGATCAGTATCACTACTAAGTCAAAAACGTACTGACATTCCCATTTTTTACTGACAAACTTAGAAAATTACTGACAATATGCTGTCGTTACTGTAAAACTTAGACAATTACTGACCTTTTTACTGTCGGTACTGATAAACTTAGAAAAGTGCTGACAATCTTAGTGGGTGCTGAAAAACTTAGACAATTACTGACCCGTTTACTGTCCCTGCTGAAAAACTTAGACAAGTGCTGACATTTACTGATAATTACTGTCCCTATTGTTCTCGCTTTCGGAGTAGCTGTAGTAGTGTGGAATTCGATTGAATTGATTTTTTTTTTTTATTTTAACATAGATTATTATTTTATTTATTTGTATTTTCATATAATTTTTAACTATGTCCAGATGATGTCTTTGAAAAAAAACTTATTTGATCGATTTATAGAAAATTGATTTGTAAAAAAAATATTTTCAAGAGAAGGGATAAAATTTCAAAACCTTCAAAAAGATAAGTAATTAAAAAAAAATCTTCGTTTAGTAGTGAGATACGAAATTTTACAGAGGTCTTTTCCTTTTTATAATAAAACAATGTTATTACATGACATGCATTTTATAATAATTAACATTAACTCCCTGACTTTCTTCAATATTAATTTAAAGAATTAAACTGTTAGGCTAGATGTGTTTTATTCAATTTTAATTTGATTTGAATTAGTTTGAATAATTTTAATAAACTCATAGCGGGCGGTGAGGCCGTGGGTGCCCTCTTTTGAGGAAAGGCGTTTGTTCAAGTTTTCATATTATGTAAAATTTTTAATTATGTGGAGGCCGCCCACATTTGTTCATACCCGAATCAAAGCATTTGCAAGAAGAAACCACTGGACAATTAAAAGACAGACGGGGGATTTAAATATTTTTTTTTTATTTTTATTTATTGGGCAGGGGGAGGGGGGCCTGGATTGATCATTGATCCTTTGACATTCATTGATTTAGTTACTGTCCGCATCATTCTTTTGAAATAATGTACATCTTTTAGCTGATTCTGACGAATCTGAATTTTCAGGAACCCCACCTGAAAGTGTTATTTTAATTCAATTACATGTAAAACTATGACATTTTATATTATCATCATTTGTCTATGCATACTCCTGAAACAAAACTTTGATAGAAATTAATATCAATTTTCTTTCCAATTAGAGTGTCGGTAGACGTTCACATGGATCTAGTTTCTTTTCAAATTAAAATTGGGGGGGGGGGGGGGGGGGGGGGGGGGGGGGGGCGTGCGAACTAAATGTAGAACGATGAACATGTACTTATTTATTTTACTAAAGTAGAACACACAATTAATACTGTCGTGTTTAAGTTTGTACTCATTTTTATCTGTTTAGGTAATTAATACATTTAATTAAATACATGTATAATAAATTAACTTAATAAATCGACGTTTCATATATAGCTTTGTTCGGTATCGAAACCAGTATCATGATTTTACAGTTACACTGTGCTTTTTATTCGTCAAAAATTATTTAAGTCCTTTAGCTGGTATCCAGCTGAATTTCATAATCATTCAACATACAATCGGAAACTTGGTGAAGCACCTGTGTGTAAAAGAAATCGCCTGAGGCGATCCGAGTGTGTACGATAGCGGGTAAAGAAGACAATAGGTGTCACTGCAGCATTATACAGAAGATCACTCGCCGGATTTCACTGGAAGTTAGTTACGCAACATTACGGCGACAGGTATAGACTCTTCTTCAAGACAGTCTGAATTTGAGAAATTCAACACCAACACATACGTAATATAAATAATTATGCAATCTACAAACCTTCAACCTCTTCTTAGATTAAATAAATATTTTTTTTAATATACCGACGTAAGAAAAAATTAACGATTAATGAAAAAAGAAGATTGATGTAAAAACCAACCGGGGAAAGGCTCAAATTGTTTAAAGATTTCAGCAAAAATAAATATATGACAAGGATACATTACATCCAAATTTTTGTAAAAATTACTGGTTCCGAATATTTTTTGTTAAGTCGTGTTAGTGTGTGTGGGGTACAGTTGAGTGAGGAACTTGTTTGATTATCAAATCAAGTAAAAAATATTTCATAGTATATTTCCTCAACTTTTTATCAGTAATTAATAATAATTAAAAATCAAAAACAATTTATATGCAGAATATTATGACATTAAAAAAAAAAAAAACAGCTGGAGCTTGACTGTATTTTAAACTTTGCCTGGGTCGATATTGATTTTTTGGAGAGAGAGAGAGAGAGGAGGGAGAGAAAGAGAGATGAAAGGTTACTCAACACGGAAGATAATGGGCACCAACAGTCAGCGAATAATCTTACTCTTATGAAAAGGAAAGATGTTAATGAAACATGAATCAAATAAATAATGATTACGGGTATAAATTGATCAAATGGACAAAGAAGTTTACATCATTCAAAAAACTTACACATTTTTATAAAATTCTTAATTATTCAAGTACCGCTGTACTAGATATTTTTTCATGTAACGTGTGTGTAGCGGGGGGGGGGGGGGGGGGGGGGGGGGTGTTATACATGTATGCAAGAGGGTTCGAAATAAATATTTGTGAGTACTGGTTCGATGGACTAATGACTTCCAATTTCACTACTTCGTAAAATATTTTACTAGACAAATCCGCCCTCTGCCTTTTTGTTACGTTAACATCATAACACCCCCTACGCCTCTCGGTACCTACTTTAATGAGATGAAATTTAATTTCAGCACATAAAATTAATTCCGATTCACCGATAGGTACAGGAGGAAATTGGAAGTTATGAAACATGTAATATTTTTGTTAAAATTGAATCATGATTAAAAAATACTTAAAGATTAAGTTCAAAAACTAAATAGTGATCTAACCCCCTCGGCAATGTGAATAAACGGAGCACTTGTCAAGTATTTAAGTAACTTAAAGTGTCAATACTGTTTGTATCTTTAAGAGAGAGAGAGGGAGGGAGAAAGAGAAGAAAAATGGTGCTACTGCTTATATTAGTCTTACCGCTGACCTAGTAAATGTAAATATTTTCCGTAAGATTACTATAAATGCTAGTACATGAATTTTTATTACTAGTCTGTTAATTATTTATTAGTCTCGGATTTACAGATATTGAGTACTTATGAACCCTGCGTAATCGATCAACCAACCATTCATTTAGATATAATGTTTTAAGTGACAAAATTAACAAGGCATAGTACAAGTTTATATATTCATTATATTGAACACTTCACTGTTCAATAGGGGAACTCCCGTATGAGCAAATGAAACCGGAAATCTTAAACAGGGGTATATAATTGTAGCAGACATACTGCTTCGCTAGTGAGCTAGCTTTTCTGGTGATGAGGTAGAGTCTCCCTCTATTTCAGGCAAGTTAAGCAACGGCGAGCTTGTGTAACCATTGGATGGGTGACCGCTTTACGTTACATAATTATATGACTTGTACAGATATGTCCGAGAACATTAGGAAACTGAATTACCTTTCAGTAATTATTCAATATTTAGAAGATTTCCTTTTTTAACAAGAGACATCTGTCCTATTTGTGAAAAGAAAATTGATACAACTTTCCGATCGTGAAAACGGGGGGGGGGGGGGGGGGGGGGGGGTTGCACTTTACATTAAAGTCAGATATCTGTCTGCAAAGAAATAAATAGATGAAAACTAACTTGATGATTAGTTAATTTTAATTCTTTAATTGAACAGGGATAGATATATTCAACACATAAATTTAAACTTGATTTACACATAGTTAATTTCAATTCATATTTCTGAATTATTGAACAGATAACAATAATATTTAGATTAAAAAAATAGTAACTACCAGGGATTTTTTTTCATCAAAAATTAAAATAAGACTGTTTTTAAATACAAAGTATAACACACAGTCATTTTCAGCCTCCCCGAGAGCGGGAACAACAGGGACAGTAATTATCAGTAAATGTCAGCACTTGTCTAAGTTCTTCAGCAGGGACAGTAAACGGGTCAGTAATTGTCTAAGTTTTTCAGCACCGACTAAGATTGTCAGCACTTTTCTAAGTTTATCAACACCGGCAGTAAAAGGGTCAGTAATTGTCAAAGTTTTTCAGTAACGACAGCACATTGTCAGTAAATGTCTAAGTTTATCAGTAAAAAATGGGAATGTCAGTACGTTTCTGACTTAGTAGTGTATATTAAACGATATTTTTGAGGATTTTTGTTTGAGATATTTACTTGTGTTTTGCAAATAATGATGAAATAATATGTCTGTAAATGAAGGTGATAAAAACAGCAGCCATTTGTTATGTCGCCTGAGTCTGTCAGATGACCTCCCAATCTTTGTCCGTCATCATCCGTTAACATCTGAACATTGCCATCATCTTCTCTGGAAGCACAGAACCTATTTTATTGATTTTAAATCTCTTAGTGAAGGTGAACAAAAACCGAGAACTTTATTGTTATGGGGCGAAACCCATCAAAATAATAACAATCTTTCAAAATCTTCTTTTGTCCTAGACATCAGGCAGTTGAACTGTTGTCACAGTTATAGACATCATAATTAGCACTGCGTGATCGAAAGACCCGGGTTCGATTCTCCTTCGCGACGCCGCGTCATACCTAAGATGTAAACAAAGGTAGTGACTGTTCCTTTGCCAAGCGCTCGACACTAGAAGTGAAAGTCACGGGTCTTTCGGATATGACCTTAAAAACGTAGGTCCCATGTCATGGTAGGCGCTGGCACGATAAAGAATCCTCACTGCTCAATGGCCCTGAGTGCCGAGTATAGGTCTAAGTTTGAAGCCCTTCACCGGCATACGGTGACGTCTCCATATGAGTGAAAAATTCTCAAGAGGGACGTTAAACAATATACAATACAATCAATCAATCATAATTAGCACTGAGTTATCTTCCATTTTTTTTTTAACAATTTCTATTCCCAGAAGCACCGTTTCTGAAATAAGGATCTGCTTTTGATACATGTTACCAAATTGTGTAATGAAGAAATTCTTTAAAAATTCTATTCACTGTATATTTTGAAAAGAATTTAATTGGTACTTTTGAAGTCTAAAAATACAGTCAATCCTATCCTAGGATAGACACCAACAGAGAAAAGAAAAATGTCTCTTTACTTATATTCTTCAGTGCTCCAACATGATATTCTAAAAATATATTTAAAAAAAAGCAATATAGAATTGATCTATACAATGTATCACTGCTTTTAAAAAGTACTTCTTATTTTTAACTCATCTCAACGAAGTTGGGGGAGCTTATGTAATACCCTTGGCGTCGGCGTCCGTGTCGGCGTCGGCGTCCCAGGTTAAGGTTAAGTTTTTTGGAGCAGTTTTCTTTTTAAGTACTTCTATGTCCTATATTAATTAGACATGCATGAAAGATGGTTCTAGTGTGTTTCATTGTACCAGTCAAAGTTTTAGATGCTGCAATTTTAGCAAAGGAATGACCAGGTTAATGTTTTTGGAGTAGGTTAACATTTTTGGTGCAGTTTTTGATGTAGGTTTCATTTCCAAGTAACTATAAGCTCTATATTGACCAAACTTGCATGGATGATACATCTAAGGATGCATACTACCAGGCTTGCTTCGGATGCTGAATCTGACCTACATTTCCGGTTGAGCGAACAGGTTAAAGTTTTTGGTGTAGGTTTCATTTCCAAGTAACTATAAGCTATATTGACCAAACTTGCATGGATGATACATCTAAGGATGCATACTACCAGGCTTGCTTCGGATGCTGAATCTGACCTACATTTTTCGGTTGAGCGAACAGGTTAAAGTTTTTGGTGTAGGTTTCATTTCCAAGTAACTATAAGCTATATTGACCAAACTTGCATGGATGATACATCTAAGGATGCATACTACCAGGCTTGCTTCGGATGCTGAATCTGACCTACATTTTTCGGTTGAGCGAACAGGTTAAAGTTTTTGGTGTAGGTTTCATTTCCAAGTAACTATAAGCTCTATATTCACCAAACTTGTATGGATGATACTTCTTAGGATGCATACTACCAGGCTTGCTTCAGATGCTGAATCTGACCTACATTTTCCGACTGAGTGAACAGGTTAAAGTTTTTGAGGCAGTTTTTGGTGTAGGTCTTATTTCCGAGTAACTATAAGCCCTATGTTGACCAAACTTGCATTGATGATACATCTATGGATGCACACTACTGGGCTTGCTTCGGATGCTGAATCTGACCTACATTTCCGGTTGAGTGAACAGGTTCAATTTTTTGGTGCAAGTTTCATTTCCAAGTAACTATGAGCCCTATGTTGACCAAACTTGCGTGGATGGTACATCTAAGGATGCACACTACTAGGCTTGCTTCGGATGCTGAATCTGACCTACATTTTCAGGATGAGTGACAAGGTTAAAGTTTTTGGAGCAGGTTCATTCCAAATTAACTATAAGCCCTATGTTGACCAAATTTGCATGGATGATACATCTGAGGATGCATACTACCATGCTTGCTTGGGATGCTGAATGTGACCTACATTTTCTAGTTGAGTGAATAGGTTAAAGTTTTTGGTGCATAATACATTTCCAGGTTACTATGAGTTATTTAATGACCAAACTTGCATGGATGATACATATAAGGATGCATACTACCAGGCTTGCTTTGGATGCTGAATCTGACCTACTTTTTGTGGATGAGTGAATATATTAGTTTTTGATGCAATTTTTATTTCCAATTAACTAGGAGCCCTATAATGTGCAAACTTGCATGGACGATACATCTTAGGATGCACACTAATGGACTTGCTTCGGATGCTGAATTCGACATACATTTTTTCAGATAATAGACCAGGTAAAAGTTATGGGTGCAGGTCTATTACCAAAAAACTATAAGACTAATATAACATTGTATAAACCAAAATTGCACAAATGTTGCATCAAGAGATGAAAACTCTCAAATTTGCTTCAGATGCTGGATTTTGATTACATTTTCATGAAGAAGAACTAGTTTAAATTTTTTATGTACGTCTGTTTCAAAGTATCAAATCAAAATTGCTGAAATATTTTCATTTTTGGAATGTACACTTTTTGTTGGTTAATTGTGTGACTTTGCCTTGCTTAAAGACACCATTCGTTGAGGTGAGCTCTGTAATCTCTGATTACCTATGTTTTTCTTGCGTATCATAGGGGTAAAATCGAAAAGTTCAATGAAAAAATTGTGCTTATTATAATTCAAATTATATGAGTCATTTTGCTTACAGAGAAATTTTGAAATATTAAGATATTTTACACATTTTAAAAATCTTTACAGATTTTTTTTTCAAAAAATGTACCGGTAATTTGTTTTGACACAATGAAAACTGATGCAATGTTCAAATTAACAGAATAAAGCAACAGAGCACACACAGCTACCAGCACATTTCAAAATAGAGTTAATAGATTTACATGTTTAAAATTTCATAATTGATCATGAAGAGGAAGTCGATGAATTCTGAGATTTTCTAGGGACTGTTCCAGTCACACTAGAACATAACTGTGTATACGTTTGTCTAATACAGTTTAATGTTTATATAGTATTTTAATCTGGCAATCACTTATCGATGATTTACTTTAAAGTTATTGAAAATGGAATCTTAAATTTTGAATGACAATCATACTATATGTTCATGTAGTTCAAAATAAAGGGTATCGGAATGTCAAATATTGAAATACTTTAGCACAACTCACTCAAATACTTTAGTTTAACTAATGATTAGAATTTGATCAAACTCTGAGAAATAAAACATGACATTGTCAGGATTCTGTAGGTAGTCATACAGAGAACCTCTCTCAGCAAACTCTGAGAAATAAAACATGACATTGTCAGGAGTCTGTAGGTAGTCATACAGAGAACCTCTCTCAGCAAACTCTGAGAAATAAAACATGACATTGTCAGGAGTCTGTAGGTAGTCATACAGAGAACCTCTCTCAGCAAACTCTGAGGAATAAAACATGACATTGTCAGGAGTCTGTAGGTAGTCATACAGGGAACCTCTCTCAGCAAACTCTGAGAAATAAAACATGACATTGTCAGGAGTCTGTAGGTAGTCATACAGAGAACCTCTCTCAGCAAACTCTGAGAAATAAAACATGACATTGTCAGGAGTCTGTAGGTAGTCATACAGAGAACCTCTCTCAGCAAACTCTGAGGAATAACACGTGACATTGTCAGGAGTCTGTAGGTAGTCATACAGGGAACCTCTCTCAGCAAACTCTGAGGAATAAAACATGACATTGTCAGGAGTCTGTAGGTAGTCATACAGGGAACCTCTCTCAGCAAACTCTGAGGAATAACACATGACATTGTCAGGAGTCTGTAGGTAGTCATACAGGGAACCTTTCTCAGCAAACTCTGAGGAATAACACATTAGATGCAAAGTAATACCCGTTATTCAGGTAGGTAAACAGAAAATTAAGGACATACAAGAGGCCCATGGGCCATATCGCTCACCTGAGAAGCTTTTACCATTCTGTTCTTTACAAGATTTCCCCCTTGTAATACATATTGTGACTTCACCCTACCCCACTGATCATAATTAAAACAATTTGAAATCTACACTACCATAGGATGCTATGATTCCCCATTGTAAAACTTTGATTCCCCATTGTGGCTCCGCCTAACCCCCAGGGGTCATGATTTAAGCAATTTAGAATTTACACTACCACAGAATCTTTTCACATAAGTTTCAGTTTTCCTGACCCAATGGTACTCGAGTAGAAAATTTTAAAAGTTTTTTTTTCCTTTATATTTCTATGTAAAACTTTGATTGCCCATTGTGGCTCCGCCGTACCCCCGGGGTCATGATTTGAATAATTAAGAGTCTTTACTACCCCACAATGCTTCAACATAAGTTTCAGCTTTTCTGGCTCAGTGGTTCTTGAGAAGAAGATTTTCAAAAAATTTTCCTATATATTTAGATGTTAAACTTTAATTCCCCCTTGTGGCCCTGCCCTACCCCCGGGGGTCATGATTTGAACAATTTAGAATCTACACTTACCCAGGATCTTTTCACGTAAGTTTCAGCTTTTCTAGCTCAGTGGTTCCCGAGAAGATGATTTTTCCGAAATATTTCTATGTAAAACTTTTATTCCCCATTGTGGCCCCACCCTACCTCCGGGGGTCATGAATTGAACAATTAAGAATTAACACTGTCCCAGGATGCTTCCACATAAGTTTCAGCTTTTCCCAGTGGTTTTTGTGAAGAAGATTTTTTAATGACCAGACCCTATTTTTGTCTTTTCTTGATGAATTCCCCTTGTGATGGGGATTGGCCCTTTATTTTAATAGTTTAAATTTACCTTCATCCAAGAATGCTTTGTGCCAAGTTTGATCAAAAATGGCCCAATGGTTCTTGAGAAGAAGTCGAAAATGTGAAAAGTTTACAGACGGACAGACATACAGCTAGACGGACAGACGACGAACAAAATGTGATCAGAAAAACTCACTTGAGCCTTCAGCTGAGGTGAGCTAAAAACTGTAAATTTTACTCAGTTCAGTTTTCATCTCCTTCCCCAAATGAGGAAGATGATAAAAATTATAATATTCTTATAATACGTTAAATATGTTATAAAATATGCATGTTCCAACCACAGGCACTTGATTCTGTAATAAATTTTTGACCCATGGTATAAAAATAACAAAAGGTCTGTAACTCCGATTTACACCAAGTTCCTAGATTATATTATAAAAAGAAAAGGATGGATTTTAACAAGAATTAATTTTTCCTACCAAATACATTATAAACCGTTCTATACTCTATCTAGACCCACACCCCTTAACGAAATTACCACAGGTAGATCTGCTCTAAAATACTAAGAAGTTTGAAAAAAAAACCTCAGGAATAATTACATACTAGTCACTTGGAAGACAAAATTAAACATTTTCTCAAGTTTATAATCCTCAACACACACAGATTGAGGTTATTTTATAATATTAAATAGAATTTGATTTTAAGAATTTTGAAATTGAGTTAGACGCAGGCGACGTCTTTACGTTTTCAGTTAGTAACGTTAGAGTTGTTTTGGCGCGCCTTACTAAAATGCTTATAAAATACTGTAAAAATGAGATATATTCAAAATTTATGTATATTTGGATTTAGAAAGAGTCCAGCTATTAAAATATACCAAAAAAGTCAATTTAAAAAGGATGTTTTGAAAACAGAAGAAACTATTTCCTCATTTTATTAATGTCATGTAGGTATACTTTATACTTGTCTACTTTTACAGTGTTTTATAAATCCATCTGTGAGTATGTTTTATAGGACCACTTTGTATATTAATTATTGATTTCTAACTATGCTTTCCTGTATTAATAAAGGAAATTATTATTACTGCAACATGTATTCACTTTAATATATTTATATAAATTTAAATTTTTTAATGAAAAAAATGTATTGTGAATTGGATTTTAATGATGTTAACTATGTTAAATTTGTATGCCCTTCATAATTCTCTAACCCATAGAGGTAAAATTATGCAGCTAGATTCGGTGAGGGATATACATGTACAAATGTACCAAAGAATAGTTTGTCTAATATATTCAATTTTTCCGTTCAAAAGCGCTAGAAAATCTTCATAACTAACAGAATCTAATATGACCGCTATGATTTTAGTTTCACACAAACGACTTTGATCAAATAAAGCAGAGATGTTACACGTTATTTCTTGGTTTTGGTTCCTGGTGAATAAATGGTTACCGGTATATAACCTTCATAAAAAGTCATCATCAACCTTGACATTATGTGCACCTTCTTAAACCGTTTTATAAGTGTTGCAATTATTATACAATTGTTTTATCTATTCTAAATCAATTTTATTTTCATTTTTTTATTGTATTAAAAGGTTTCTTGTATTAAAAGGCTGCATGATTAAATTTTACGGACAATGAATAGTCAAGAAAAACGGAGTAAGGTACCTGACACTTTAAATACTTTACTTTCTTGGGGAAAAAAACTTATATGATATTTTTTCCTACCTTTTATGGTGACATGTCTTTAACTTTGGTATAAAGTGCAGTTTTTACACACAGCTGCATTACAGTTAAATTTTCAGCCTTAGTGCATGTCAAGCTCTTTATGTAGTAAAATATAATATCTAAGTAAGTAAGTAAGTAAGTAATCATTTATTATAGTGACATTGTGCATTATAGACATTTCAATATACAGTGTAAACAAAATACGTCAAACTGAATCTGCACCGGCCCATTGGACCTATAAGTCACTTTTTCCATTAATAACATTTATTATAAATTTACACATGCAGAAGATTCTTTCGATGGTTAAATGCTGTATGTACAAATTTGGCTAACTTTATTTGGTAATTTTGATTTAGAATTTTGAACAAATAATCATTATTATTACTATTTGGGTGCTCCTTGTACACGCTATCAAAATATTTTTTCCTAGCATTATTATACAATTGACAGTCTAATAAGAAATGTTTTTCGTCTTCAACAACAGAACTAGAACAAAAAACACACGTTCTTTCACTTTAGGATTCATTTTTATATCGACCGGTTTCAATGCGTAAGGGAAGCATTCCACATCTGAACTGTGCCAAGGCTGATCGTTCGTTTTTTGAAATATATATAAAGTGAAAATTCTTTGTATATGGAAAACCTTAAGGACAAAACACATGAATTTTTTTATTGTATTACAGTCAAAAATAGTTTTTAATATTTAAAGTAGGTGTCAAATTGACATATTTCTGTAATTAATATCCAAATTACAGCATTAATTGCAGTCATCCATTTTTCAATGTCAAGTTTAAAAAACATTTAAACAGATGGGAAAAGATCTATTTATAAGACATTGATTTGGTTAACTTTTCTCTAGTGCAAGTCATGATTTTTATTTGGTGCTATATTATACCACTTTACCGTACGTCATCTCAGTTACGTGATGTATGTATCACTTGGACTGAAATATGCCTTCTTGCCTTCCTAATATGTTTGTGTCAATAGAGCTTCAGATAAATAATTATGTTCGACAGCAATTACGTGACTACTCAGGTCAATCAATCAATCAATCAAGAAGATACTGCAAATAAGGTATTATAGAAGCCACACAGGATTCTATATAGTTATAAACAATTCTAAGGTTACAGCTTCAAACTTTCTTTTCGTTCTATAGAAATATTTCTAAACAAAAAAAAAATATTTCTCATCTTCTTGAAAATTTGGTGTGACGTCCATATACAAGTCATCTGTCAGATCAATCGTGGTTCTTTTTTTTCGCTGCTTTTGATAATCATTTTATCAACAGAAATTTATTTAATTGCAAATACTTTTCTTAAATGACAGAGAAAGAGTAAATCAGTCAATCAAGTCAGCCACGATATGATATTTTATCAGACTGAACAAAATGTATTATATAATATGTAGGAAAATGATTTCTTCTGATTATATAAATTATAACAAAATGATACAAGAGGGTCTAAATGACTATTTAATCATTATAATACAATGTAAATACATTTCTCATTAGCTGATATATATGTATAAGAAGTAAAATACTGTTTAAAAGACGATTCTTGAGAAGATCAGGGTATTCATATGTCCTTTGAATTCCTCGCTACAGCTGTAATATTACTAGATATATATAAGCCAAGCAGTGTCAATTACATGATCAGTTACACTTTATTTTCGCTTTATATCCTGATCATGATGATTTTAAAGATTAAGGTATTTACTTTTGTACTTCTTCAAAGTTAAATCAACTTTCCACTGAAAAACTTTTGTTGGTATCATATTCAATTCAAATCAATAAACCCTCTCTGAAAAAAAGGACGCATAACAGATAAATTAAAACTGCGCAAAACTTTTCTTTATCTTTAATCAGATAGCAATAACGAAAATATTTTTTTTTTCATTTATAGAAAAAAAAAAAAAATCATTGTTTCATTATTTCACAAAAATGATTATTGTATTTTCTGATTTTGGGTACATTTCCAGCTCTGTGCAGTAGTAATCACATTGATAGCAAGTCTTTACAAACATCAAGGTTATTAATTGATGTAAGCATATTCCATAATTATATTTCATTGATTCTTCTTTCCAAAACACCACCACTGAGTCTTATTAAAGCCTGAAAATATAATATTGACAATTTAACAAAAAAAATTTCTTTATTAGTAAAATTAAACTGTTATTCATAATTTTCCTTATTATACTGAACTACGATTCTTGATGTGTGCATAATAACATTATCTAGAATTAAAGATTTTACATTTTTAACCTTTATCAATTTTTGAGATATAAAAAATGAACAACCCTAAACCAAATCACAATAACAACAGTTTTTTTTAGGTGAAGTTCAAATTAAAACCACACTTACTAAGGATATGGAACCCCCTTTCCATTTTTTTAATCTGGTGTCGTGCACTTAAATATTCACAACATGTTATAGATGATGTACCCCTTTTGTTACTATAAGCTTTAACTTTAACTATATTTTTTCGATTGATACATAATTGAATACTAAGTTGTTTTGCTTATAATTATGGTTACTGTCTCTATCCCGGATCGTGAAAGTTATGACGAAGGTCAAAATTGACAACAGACAAACAGAGAGACAGGGCAAAAACAATATATGCGATAGATCGTAGGCATACATTGTTTTTGCCCTGTCTGTCTGTTTGTCTGTTGTCAATTTTGACCTTTGTCATAACTTTCAAACCGTGACATATATGGAATGCATACTCCACTAATTAAGTTCTTTTAAATGACACCAACGTCATTGACCTTGTGAACTTGATTGTGACCTATATACAGTACTATATTTTTTTCGAACTTTGCCGGGCGCATTGTGTTTCACAAACACATCTTGTTTAACAATATCTATGATATGTATAATATTAAGTTGAATGAAAATAGTTTTCTAAACTCAACCAATCGAATTTCTGTTTAAGGCAATTAAATCAAAACTCGCCTGAATACATATCTGTATGAATGATTTTCATACTATTTCTGTCCATGTAAAAAGTGAAAGCATTGGCACAATCTCCACAAAATAAATTGAAATTATAACCTTTTCATATGCATGAAAAATGCTTACCTGAGAAAGATCAGTCCAGATAATATTGAACACATCATCACTTATCACAGGTCTACTTCCTGGATCATGACTGTATTTATTTCTGTATAAACGGATTCTTTCTATGTCATCACTCTCTGTAATGTCCACTATTCTAGGCTCTTTTCCCCATCCATTCCCAGGAGGAGCAATGTCAGAGAAATTCCTCAACAATTTATACATGATGGTAACGTCCATAGATAAAGATGAAACCCCAGTGGCGGATCCATCTTTAAAAAAATTCAAACTGCGTTACAGTTACATCTACATATACAGTCTAAATAGTATTTTGATTTCTTTGTCTTCCTTACAAAAGTATCCTTTCTGTAATTTTGTTTTTGTTTTATGTATAAGTAATTGATAATGAGCGCAGTGTGCAGCGCGAGGCTCCGCTCGCAAGGCAATTTCTAACGACAACGATTTGGCTAAAGAAAATGCGGACTTATACGTTGATACAAAGGAATGTTTCTGCAGTTAGTTTTAGATGCACCATCCATCCCTTCTTTAAACAATTTCCTTGTGAGAATAAGAACAAGCAAAAAAAAAAAAATATTTATTTGATTTTTAAAATTGTATATTGCAGTTGAATATTCAATAAAACGGTTTTTTTTTTCAATTTAAAGTCAGCACTGGTTTTGGTTCGGTAATTCAGCTTAAAAACGACATCATGTGAGGTCAGAGTCGAGATGCACCAAATGTCACGTGGGGATTGACGAGCCTGATATAAATTAAAACTGAATAAGTATCTGCACTCGTCCTAAAGGTCGCACCATCTACATATTATTTTGTGTCTAGTTATAAAAATTATTCTTATTAAATATTGTGGATTACCGATATGACCCTGTTAAAGATGGATACAATTTCCGAATTTAAAATCTACAGAAAACTTGATTTAATGAAATTAATATCAATACTTTGTCAAGAATATTTCACCTAAGTTCTGCTCTTTGAGCTAATAGTCCTTGATGGTTTTTTTAATTACCACACCTTATTTTTGCCTTTTCTTTGGTATCTTCCATTACAAACTGCATTTTTTTTAAATTAAAACAAACTAATTTGGTTAATACCCGGTATTAGTGAAACACGTGCAGGTCTTAAGACGAAACAGAAAATTCTGCAAATGCTTTTCATTTATTACGTCCTGATATTTGAAGAGAAAACATGCATGCATGGGCATTTGAAAAAGAAAGATCCGATGGAAATAGATCATTATTGGTGTTGTCCAAATAAAAAAAAGCCCATTTTAATAAAACATAAAAAAAAACATGGAACCTTGTGTAGGGAAAAGAATCTCTAATTGAGGTGGTTGGAAACGGAACTGTCCTCTTCTTATGTTTGTTTCATTATCTTTCAAAGTCTTCTCTAAATCCTCCTTTGGGAAGAATTTATCAAAGCAAACTCGTACTGCATCCGTTCCAACTTGCAATAACTTCCTTATCCTGTCGATATTTGCGTTGGATTTATCTAAGAAGATACAAATCATTATAATAAAAAAAGCATTATTTTTCTATTAATATTTTTTTTCTTTCTTTCATTAATTAAAACGTTCATGAATAGTGAGTATTGATTGGCATGACGCCTTTGAAATCTAAAATTGTTTTGAACTTGATCGTGAAGAAAGCTAAAAGTATATAATTCAATACATTGTGCTAAAAAGCTATATTTTGTTTAGATTTGAAACATTAAGAGACCTGTTGCTAGTAAATCTTTTGATGCTCTGCTTCCATGGGTTCCATCTAAGTTAAAGTCCTTACATTCTCCTTCATACTTAGACATCTAGAATTCATCCACAGGTACATATTTGAAAAAAAAATACAGAGGAAAAATATTAAAAGAAATCGCATCATTTAAACATATGCAGAATAAACAATGCCTTCCAAATTCTTTATAAAACGACTTGAAAGGAAAAAAGTCTTTTCTATGAAAAATTTAATGCACATTTCTATCTAAAAACGATAGAACTATAAATTTCCTTCATGTTATATACATGTATCTTGTTTCCAACTGGCAATCTATCATTCAACCTAATACTTGCATGTCAGTGTCAGGAATATAAGGACTATGTTTAGAAATATAATTTATTATCTAAGTATTTCTTTTTTTTCCATGTAAAATGTTCTATATCATCAATTCAATTAACATACCTGTACCCAATATTTTGTGATTGCTTGTTTATCAATAAAATGCATTTTCTCTTCTGGACAGGACAAACACTGGAAACTTGATCCTCTAAAGTCAGATTCCTTAATCACACTACTTTCTTTGTCGTTACAAAATCCCAAAGGTTTGCATTTAAATGCGAGCTGATATTTTAAGTCTGCATGGAATGTCATGGACAGATTGTTCAACATTTTGTCGATTTCTGTCTTTATTACCTGACATTTTGCTGTATCAACTTTTCCTTCTATGACAAAAACCTGCAACTGAATTTCTGTCTGAGTCATTCCGAGCAAAATGTTATGGTTATCGAATAGGAATACAGCTACATTTTGATAAATGAATGGTCCGCTTTTGCTTGAAGCAAACTCCCAAGGAATTTGCAAACATGCAGTTACAAGGCGTTGGAAAATTCCTGCTGGAAGAAAGTGAAAGGTGTAACAAAGGATCGATGATGAAGGGTAGGACTTAAAGTGATTTGATGGAAAGGGCCTTTTGTTCATACATGGAACATACCACGTTAAGCCATCTAATTTAGCTACTAACCCTAATTTCTCCATATATAACATGATATCTTTTTTATGTTTCATGTAACCATCATCTTTAATTTTCCAAATTGCTGTCAGCAAAGTGTCATTCAATTCTCCTGTTTTATTGAAATTTTCCCATTCGGAGGCATATTCAAATAAATCCTCTTCTGCATGATTTTTATCAGTTATAACGTTCTTGAATGCATTCACAAACCATTGAACATCAAGAATAATTATTTCATTCAGGGACTCCTGGCTGAAGTTTAAAATTTCCCTGATGTCGTGGAAAAACTGCAGCATCACATTGATGTCTTTAACAGTTCGGAGCTTGATTTCCTGTGGCAATGCATCGTTGAAAGCCTTAAGAGTTTCTTTATGCATTATCCTCTGCGACTTTTTTTCCTGAAAGAAGTTTTCAAACATAGCCCATGAGCGTGGCAGTTCTTTCCCCCAATGATCCATTTCTTGAACGATTTTAGCAATTGAACTCTTAATTTTCTCAATGTTGTCACTGTCATGAAATCCAACTGAAAACTGCCTTTTAACATTAAGATGCCTTTGTAAGGATTTGTCCTTTGTTTCTAAAGTCTTCCATATCTCTCTAAAAAAGGCTGCTTCCTCCTGTTTAAAATAATATTTATTAGACATGTATCAGTGACACCTTATCTATTTTTTTATCATGAAACAATACATGTCTGCTGAACTAATGCCCCTGATTACAGCGAATGATCAAAATTAATATTTCTCAAATCAAATATCA
This sequence comes from Saccostrea cuccullata, assembly GCF_032062105.1. Lineage (NCBI taxonomy): Eukaryota > Metazoa > Mollusca > Bivalvia > Ostreida > Ostreidae > Saccostrea > Saccostrea cuccullata. Next base: position 10,445 of record NW_026929353.1, on the reverse strand, counting down.
ATATCAACCTCAAGCGATCAAAATGTTGGTACCTATAAATGAAGGTCTTTTCAAAACAAAGAATGGAGGAATACAAGGCGAAGCCAATTCCCCACTCTGATGACAAAAGACGTAGATCAATTCTAAAACATCAAGAAAAGTTATATTTTTCAAAATTATATCATTATTATCATCTTTTACACATTTAATTCTTGATTTTGATATTTTATTAATAATTTATTATTTTTCACCCATCGTTTACGCTACGAGGATATGTGTTTTCGACATCTGTCAGTGTGATTAAAATGAACGGGTTTGTTAAAGCGTATGTTGTTTTTGAAATATTCAATTTTCATATAGAATGGGTCCAGATTCCAATTTTTAGAAAAATGAAAAAGATTTCACATTTATGTTGTCATCATTTTAGCGTTAAAAAAGAATGGACATTTGACCCTGGTATTCAAAATTCATTTTTTTATGCCTCAAGTAAACAAATTTTCCATTAAATATGCTTCAGTATCAATTTTGAAGAAAAGATGGTTAAACCATAAGTCGTTCAATAAAATAAAATAATTAGATGTTTTAAAGATGACATTACTGAGAACATGATTTTATAACTTTTTCGTGAATATTTAAAATTGAGTAACATATTATCTAAGAGGGGGGTTTGTCCACGCCTTGTACGCCCTTTTTCTTTTAATGTGAAATTTTGAAGCCTTATCAACAAAAGCTATGAGGTAAAGGTTTGACAAAATAGACAAAACTGACAGGTCAAGGGTTCTAAAGTTATGGTGACCAAGGAAAAGCCTTAATTGTCACCTGAAATGCACATATAAAATATGAAATCCTAAGATTCAACTAACAAGAAGTAATGGCAATGTTCATTTTTAAAAGGTCATGCATAATCCAAGGCAATATAAAAGGATCCACATTGATGATGCCCATGGGAAGGTCCTGTCACTAGAAAAAAACATGTAAAATAAGAAAGGCTTCTTACAGAACTACAGTAACCATTCAAAAGTACTGGCCACGTGGAACGTTTTTCAAAAGAGGATCAAACTTAAGGTCAATGATAATGGGTTAAAGTATTGGCACCGAAGAAAAGATCTCATCACCGAAAATATGTGCAATATGGGTACATCCCACTACGCAGCTAGAATAAGGCTGCCCCTAAAATATCAAACTGTTCAAATTGTAGTAACTTCTCTAAACTACTTAGATATGACGTCATAATAGAATATGATGTCAAGTCACTTCATACTTGAGCTGACATGACAGGGAAAGTGTAATAATTTTTACATGGCATGTAGATTTATTTTGGGGCCTTGTTGTTTATTTCAAGTATTAGGACTGATTTAAGCTCTAATGTGCTATTTTGATGTTGGACATTTGAAATTTAAACATTCCTATTCCTTTCGCTTGTCAGATATGCACACTTTCAAACAAGAGCAAAAAATGATATGTGAAACGCTCCCCTTACACGTCTGTAAACAGAGTTAGAATTTATAAATCGTGTTTATTTTGGACTGGCACAAGTGATAAACAAGGACATATTAAAAATATTCTGTATTAATGTACAAGAGAAGTATGTCGTCTAACTGAATTTTGCTGGAGGATTGTGTGTAGTTTATACATTTTTGTATGAATCGCGATAAAGAGTTGTAACTAGAGCCGAGCTCGTTGCAAAGCAACGGGTAGGTCTTCCGTTGGAGCCATGGACAGGAAGTACAGACCTTGGGTCAAGGTCACTGCACTTTCTTATGTTAACAACCTTTCTTCCCAGCATGAGCCTCCAGTAAATTTTAATTATAAAGTTATGCGCTTAAACATTTTTTTCTTTGTCAGTGACCTTGATTTGCCAGAAAGACATTTGATCAGGGTCATGACAAAACCTCCAATCATAAGTAATGTATGTTTCAAGTAAGAGACTCCAATGATTTTCATTTACTAATTTATAACGTAGTAAAAAAAATAATTCTTCTGTCAGTGACCTTGATCTTAACAGAATAACCTTGGCTCTGTTTCAAAACAAACACCTTTTAGTGATTAGAAGTTCATAACCCAGACAGGAATTTTACAACTTTTCTGTCATTGGCGATGAAGATGTTTGAAATTTGCATTATCTCGCACCATTTTGTCACAGGTCAGAAAAACAACATTGAATTATTTAAAACATCACCGGATATTAATATTCAAACAACATGGAGTTTCTATTTATGAAAGATAGACGGGGTTGAAAGTCCTTTCCATAAAACGTATTTTAGGGTAATAGCTTTATTCTCAATAAAATTAAACTCAAAAGTCCACAAATAAAATATCTTTCCTCATTTATTTCAAAGTTTGCGTAAAGGGGGTGAGGAGCATGCGGATGTCATGATGTATACGTAATACATTCAAGGTTATTATTATGTTAGACAGGAAGACCCAAGGAGTTGTGATTTGCTGATCATAATCTAAAACACGTTGACAAACCGAAACCACATGGTTTTATACACGTTATTCAATCAATTTATGCATTATTATTTTCCTTGAAGGAGGAATGCATGGATAAAGGATTAAAGAAAATTTCCGATGTACAATAGCATCCGTGCATGGACTTCATTCTAGTACTACATAATGATATTGTGCTTGAATAAAATCATCAAATAAATTAAATTTAAATAGGAAAGGGAGATTATGTTTAATAGAATAAAAATTAGACAATACTTGATACAGGGACTCGCTGGTAAAAACTTGAATGTACTTGAATAAAATGCCTCTCACTCGTTTTCTCCGGTACGCGTATTTTTTAAACCAAGGAAACTAATTTGCGCTAGATATGAGTTCATCATTTAACCCCCCGCTTTAAAAGCGGGAGGGTATATAGTAATTGTTAATTCCGTCCGTCCGTCCTTCCGTCTGTTACGCTTTGGGGTACCCATCTCTTATCAGCAACTCCTCTTATACCACTGGATGAAATTTGATGAAACTTTCATAGAATCTTTATTACATATTACCATTGTGCACCTCCTATTTTACTTTTTGATCCGACACATATTTTGGATTTCCCATAGCAAAACATGGACACTGCCATTTATACACATATGGGAGGCGGAGGGTATCATTTAGTGAGCCCATTGCTCACAGTACCTCCAGTTTTAATGAAAATACTGCGTTATATACGGTAAACAATACAAATGGTTTGACTTTGGTGCCTGTTATGATTTTAACAGTTTAATTTTGGTTGTAAAAGCGTTTAATTACATGATAAGTCTGTAATATTCAGATAACATTGTAACTCGGTATATAAGTTCTTAAATTTTTGATTCTGGACATATGCGGTTTTTATAATTACTACTTGAATGTACATTGCATAACCTGCTACTGATATTTAATCAAGGAACAAAATTACAATGTTAGCACACTATACTTCCTATCATTTATACGGGTTTTGAATAAATTATAAAACAAATTAAGTTCATTGCTTTAAAATCATTATTTCTTGAACTTTACTATAAAACCTGTAATATAAATTAATAGACAGTGTGCAGCACAGAAGTCACTTATGAAGTTTACACGTGCCGGTGTTACTTATAGATGTTGAGTCCATTTCATTGAGTATAATTCTCTCCTTACGATTCTGAAGATTCTCTTTAAAAGTTTAAAATTGGTATAGCCATGGTTAATATCTGTGATAAAAAATTGTGTTTCGGAAAACTTGTGTTGAAACGGATTTATTTGTGTGTGAAAAGAGCAAAGCTTGTACATTTTAATAAATATTGGTTGAAGTAAAGTAATTGCAGATCGCCAGTCCTTGCGCTATGAATCGTCAAATTACACATGGATCTAAGGAATATTTAAGAATTGAAGACTGATTAATGTACATGTAAAATAAATGCCCCAGCGTTTTGTACTAAAGTCAAACCTAAAACATTTTAAGATATTTTTGAAAGATTTAATTTACTTCGAGAAAATAATATTTTCTTACTGTTGTAGAATGGTTTGTATATACCAATTATTTGCCTTTGACTGCGGGGTCAATGGTTCACCGCGGTGTGTCGCTTTAGAATTTCTCGGCGTCGTGTACTCGAAAGATAGATTACGTAATGGTAAACACACTTAAAAAAAAATCTTGCTTCCAGGTGAATATGAGAATCGCGCAGTAAATAATTGTGTATTATTTGACTCTTAAAAGTTTTTTTTATGAAATCCGGGCGTATATTGTTTCCGTTCATATTGTTTATGTTCATATTTAAAACGAATAAAAGATACTCTTACTTTTTTTTCTATAACTCTTTCTATTGGAAAGATCTTTATTAATAAAAGGAAAAAGATACCATCGAATACTCTGAACGGGAAACAAAGAACACGTTTAAAACCTAATTTTAAAAAGAGATATGATAAAGCGTGGTAAAATATTTATTACTTACGGCAAGTTTTTTTCAATTATACGCATAGAGAGTTCTTCAATATAAAAACGAGAATGGAGCCTTGTTTACGGTGAATACGGATCTAGCTTTCTTTCCTACCATACATAAGACTCGAACAAATTAATATTTTCATGCATGGGACAGAGATAGTATAAGAAGGAACAATTTTATCAAGAATTAATTTAACCATTCTGTGGTGTTTTTTTGTGTATGACTGTGGGTCGCTGGATCACACGCTGATTGATTCCCGGTGACCGACTTTGCCCCGTCGCTATCGAAGGAAAAAAACACCTTTGATAAGAAAGAAACAAGTCCAGGAAATTATTGGATCTGCCATTTTCCAGTATACCAAGGTTCATACCCAAAAATAAGTTCTATAATCAATCAGAAATTAGATAAAAAAGATTACGGACATGTGTTGTAATTAAAAAAGAATAATAAGTAAAATAATGAAGACAAAATCATGAAAAGAGTCTTTTGCTTCTTTCCGAGCACCGAGGACATTATTTATTGAACAGCTCTTGTACATTTAATAATTCTACAAATTCAGTGAGGGGGATCTGAATCCACCCCCCTCCCCTAAACTGCAAATGTTTTACTTTTTCCTTAAGTGGGGGACACAAATTCTCTGAATTAGCTTGTCATTTTTAGAATCGGTAGGAAAAGAAAGTAGTGCTGAAAAATTACACTTCCTTAATTTGCAGACTTGCATAAAAATTGTTCAGATGTACTAAGCTGAGCCTCACACTTGTTGATAAGGAGTATCTTTTCTACCAAAAAAGGTCGGCCGCGTGGCGCAGTGGTTAGATTGGCCTGCCCGTCTGATATCCGATTTTCCTCCGTACGGTAAAGATAGGCAATATTAGTCTATGCAGTGGTTAGAGCGTCTGCTTTAGAGTCGCGAAGCAATGATTCAATCCTTGCGTCGTGGGTACGAATCCCACTGTTGGACGTGGAGACCGGTCCTTCGGATGAGACAGTATAAACTGAGGTCCCGTGTTTCAGTAGGTGCTGGCTCGAAAAAAGATCCCTCCCTGCGCAATGGCCCCGAGTGCCGAAGTATAGGACAAAATTTGCAACTCTCCATCGGCAAGTGGTGGCGTCTCCATATGAGTGAAATATTCTGGAGGGTGACGTTAAACGATATACAATCAATCAATCTACCAAGAAAGCTTGGTAAATGTAATTTGTCAAGAAGATGAACCGAGTAATTCTGTGTATTACAGCGCCAGTGAGAACTCCGAAATTCCCCTACTTTCACTTTCATTTTATAGTCCCCGCAGACAGACGCCTTTTGCCGGAAAACGAATTTGTCATGCCAACTCGAGATTTTAACCAAGTAAAGACACCTTGATGTACTTTGATTTGAGGGATCACTCACTGCTGAACGAACATCGCTATGAGAAGAAACGTTCATATTGTCGCCTTGCCGTTCTGTACAAAATACGTAAAACGGAGTTTAAAAGCAAATATTTGCATATCCACTGCTCTCTCCCACTATGACCATGTAGTCTTCAGTTTATAGGACTATAGACGCAATTGCTTCAACTATGAGTGCAATTGCTCTACCACTCTCTTGTAGAACAATCTCTGCTACACTTATGTAGAGTGTTGAGAAGTATATATATGAAATGTTTCGTAAGACGAATAAAAATACGTTTTTAACAATATTTTTTGAAAAAAAAAGGAAATTTAGAATATCTAAAATTGCTGATTTATATCTTTAAAAATTCAATTTTGGTCAATGTATTTAATTGATCAATAAAACTTTTTAAAATTATAGATAACTGCCAAATTTTTATTTTTTCATAACATATATATTTGTACAAAGAAAGATAATTCTTCACACTTGGGTAATAACACCCAGAAAGAGGAAATTTCCTTAACTAGTATATCTACTTCAAGAATGATTTCAGCTATTAAAAATAAATATGAAAAGCTAAAAAAAAATCATAGAAAAGCATTCTGGAATAAAAATCATTATAAAAGCATCGTCATTTTTCATCATAGTGTTAAATCATTGATTTTTGCCAGAGGGTTTCAATAACGTTGATCGATGATGTCACAACTACATCAAAACAAAAATTAAGAGAATGTGATGACGGCGCTGCTTGTATCCAGATAAATGTTTGAGAGGGGAATACTTTATAAATTGTTTGTGGTTTATTAGAGAAAAGGATCATTGATCAGGTGTACTGATTTTAAAGCCGTATGTTTTTCATTACTGCAGACAAGAAGCCGCGTCCTTATGTAAGTCAGGATTTCCTTTGATCGAAGAATGCAAATATAAGTAATAAACAACGATTATTCAGTGAACATGGCATTATGAATAGCAACTGCTCTGCTGGCATATGTTCCATGATGCGCTAGCGCGCATCATGGAATATGCCAGCAGAGCAATTTCTATTCACAACGCCATGTTCACTGAATAACGTTGTTTATTTCTTAAATATCGTGAATATTTTGTGTAATTCATATGGAATTCAGTCAATGAAACAGGTATGCTTATTTATTTTCATCGCTTATTCTCTGTCAAAGACTGTCAACTATATATGTATCCCGGTCAGCCTTTCCTATGTCATTTGTGACAAAGCAAATGCAACAGAACAACAATAATCTGTATATTTCAAAACATAAGATTTGTACAGATGAAAAGTTTGCCTCTTAAAATACTTGGAAAGCGCTGCTAGAATGTCGAGTTAGGCATGGTTTTACGAAAAATCTCGGTTCATATGTAAAAAATTCAAAACATCGGGTAAGGGTTCGTGCGAATGTGTGGAATTATTATTTTACTGACAGGACAATGAGACTCTAACAGCACATTTTAGGAAAAATAGATGTTTTCCAATTATATTATTTACGCAAAGAAATTATTAAACTTCGGGGTATTGTTGTTCTATTAGCTTTTTTATTGAGGAAAACTGTGCTATTAATAGAAGTCACGTAATACCTTGATTGTGGTGCACGTCGTTGCGTTAGACCCCGTCTTATCTTTTTGTATTAACTAATAATAGTTTACGTTTATCAGCGGTTTTGATAAATTATCAAACATAATTTTCTTTAAAAAGTCTTAATTGCCAGAAAAATGAATTTTATGCTTTCTTAACATACCCGCGTTTTGTCTAGTATAAACATGATTATCTGTATGAAGGTCAGACGAGAAAGTGAATTTCCTCAATCAATACATTGGATCTTTACTGCTACTTAAACAATTTTTTTTTCAAAAAGATTGCAGTTCATTTGTAAAGAATACCTGGGGGTATATTCCCTTTATAATCCTTTTGGGTAGAATTGGAATTTAAGTTATCACGAGTTCTGGTGTTTAAATCTTAAGTATTTTAAAAACAGTTTAGAAAACAAAATATATGAATGATTATAATTTGTTTGGTAAGTTACCGAAAGTTACAAAATCAGCAAATCGCTCAGTTTTTTGAGTGCTCGCTCCATTATCGGAAAGTCGTCGGTTCGAATCTCAGTCGCGACTGATCTAAGTCGATAAAAATGGGTAGCGATTGTTCCTTTATCATGCGGTCGACATTTTGAAATGAAAGGTCCAGGTCTTTCTGATGACACCTTAAAAACAAAGGCCACGTATCAGGACAAGCGTTGGCACACTAAAAATTCCTCACAGCTCAATAGCCGTGAGTGCGGAGTAAAGGTCAAAATTTAAAGCCCTTCACAAGTATATGATGATGTCTCTAAATGAATTGAAAAATCTCGAATGGGACGAAAACAGCATACAGTCAAGCAATCCATAACTCCCAAAATCGGTAGGGAACGTATCGTAAGACTTTAATACCAGAAAATCTTACATTATTAAACAAAATATCAACAGTTACGACTTTCAAATATATAAGAAACATGAATTAATGAACTAAAGTCAAATTCTATTTCAATAAAAGACCTAGTGTACATGAATAATTTTGACTTTGAGCATTTTATACATTTGTAATTATATATACCTCCTCTGTTTTTTCCTCGGCATGTGTGGCTATGAGGAGAACAGGTGCTTTATCACTGCTGTACTGATGAATGGACTTCACCCAAAATTTAAGATAATCTGAATAAAAAAATTAATCATGGGGGATTATTTAATGGACGATTTGATGAAATCAAGAAATATTTGAATATAAATGAATTAAGAATATTTAATTCAAGAGCTTCTTCTAATTTCATGCTGTAATCACTTTTGACTTCCTAAGTGTTTCACTTTAATGCAACATGTTTTATATATTTATTGAATATTTATGTGTATTTATGTTTTGTAGGTTTTTTAAGCGCAAACCGTTTGTTAACTCAAAAATCGAGAGTTAAAATCATCACAATGAATTAAGGATTCCAGCATCATATTAATGTGCACTTAACATTTACTAATAATGTAAAATTATGTATTCAAACAAACCCCTGTGTGTCCATTTTTTAAAAATGGAACCTGTCTGGCTACATTCTTCTTCTCCGACTTGATCATCAAACTTTTTCTCCATATTGAGTACCAAAATAAAGAATGCCCGCGGACTCATAAAAACCTGGTGTGTGGCATAATATGCACACTGTCCAGCAAAATCCAGGATAGTGATTCTTTTCTCAGGATCATCAGAATCACTACTTGAAATACGTAAAATTTCTGATATAGAATCTTTATCAGCATTCGGACTAACTTCATTTTTTTCAGCTGATTTTTCTGGCAATGTGACATTTTTCGATAAATCAGTGCCAGGGTTCGGGTTCGGGTTGTCCTTTGACGTTTGTTTGACACTTATTTTTTCACTGACAAGTTTTTTGTTCTCCACTTGTTCTTCAATATGTTGTTCATTAGTTTCTTTCTGGGAGTGTTCAAGAACATTTTGAATTTGAATGATTTCATCAAACGTTGCCTTGAAGTGTTGTTTATGAACTGATGTGTTAACTAAAAAAGAAATGTGGGTTGATTAAAAGTTTCAAAAACAATCAGAATCGACCTGATTACATGTATTCTGATGACTATATAAAAAGTTAACTATAGACTATAAAGCTCATATGAGCCCCAATCTCTAAGAAAAGCAAAAAAAGGAAAAATCAATTGAAAGCAAGTCCCAGAGCATTTAAATCCGTATATTTTAATTTTATCTTGGAAAACTCGTGTTTCCGTTTATACAAATCTCTTTTGTCTGAACAAAATTCAGAAAAGAGTACATTTTTTGTACATTCAAATGATAGGTCACTTTTTATTAGTGATATATGTTATTATCATTCGTTGTAAACGAAAAAAAAATTATCAAAGATTAAGAAAGCTCTTCTTCATGAATATCATCTGTAATTCAGTCCTACAACAAGCAAATATATCAGCAGTATTCCTAGCTATAGATGCAACAATTATACAAGTTAAACCAGGGAAAGGATTCTAACTTTTTTGTTTAACAACCGAGAATATTTAAGTGAGATTCCATATCTAAAACATAATTGGTAGTGCATTTATGCACGTTTGGTCTGCATATTGCTTAAGGAATCTCTGAACTGAAGCTTTTCCATGTACTCTCATCATTTTTGTGGTATGAGTCCCATAGTGAACCATCCATATATGTTTAATTACGCTAGTGATCTGTTTGGGATCCGTCATGCATGATGAATCTTGCATTGTTACATTATTACAAATAATACTATGGTTTCATCAATATTCGTTGTCATCAATTTTCGTGGATTTTGTAAAACAGACGTTTTCGAGGATACGTAATTTCGTGGACAAAAGCATTGCTTATACAAATGAATGTCATATTTCGTATTTCAATGAACATTTAAATTCGTGGATCTTCTTAACAACGAAATCCACGAAAATTGGTGCTCAACGAATATTGATGAAACCACAGTATTTGATAATGAAAACAAAATACCATTAATGGTGTCTGACACATCAAAGATGTCAGTATGTATGTCAATTCCTCTCGTTGATTTGGTCTTCTGTTTAATTTCGGCCACGTCATTACCCTTCAGTCTCTCTAACAATGTTGTTTTCCCACTACCAGCACACCCTATTATCATCCCAGAGGCATGGTACATGGTTGTCTTCCCTTTCTTTAAATT
>NW_026929352.1:0-38088 GCF_032062105.1 Saccostrea cuccullata | reverse complement strand
CTTTTTAAAAATCTTCATTCATAAAATTCAGTTCCCGTCATGTGATATTTTGCCATCATTCATTCTCCTTCTGTTTTGTCTCTTGAATTTATAAATATTTTATTTTATCTATATAAAAAAAAATAACGATTGTCAGCTGCATTTATTATCATTTCGCGTTTTCTTGTATATCTATCACTTGTATATTATTCATTTCATTAGATAGTGCAAGTATAAATTAAAAAATTGGTACGTCATTTCCATAGTTTTTATTCATTCATAAATTCTTTGATCCGCTCCTGATGGTTCGCAAAGCCTTGATCACCACTGTATACAAAACATTCATCTCGCCGAAAATGTTCATGATTCCGCTAAACTGAGAAAGTTCACACATGATTTATCATCTCATAACACACATCAGCTCTCTGCAATGCAGAAATGCTCGAATTGAAGGGGAAAATTCAGGAGTTATTGATGAGAAAAATTCAGGAGTTATTATGTCGCCCCGAACGAAGTCGGGGACAACATATTGATATTGTACGCATGTTTTTTTTATCCAGGCTGTTTCTCGGAGATGGCTGGGACAATCTTCCTGAAACTTTCCTCAAAGGACGATCACTGGTTGTAGTTGTGCAGTGAGGTCGTTCAGTTCCAATATGTCTACCGTTGCCATGGAAACCTGTAAAAAGCGACAAATTTTGTCCGAGAGTGTTCTCTCTGGTCCCTTAAACGTTCGTCATGAAACTTTTCTTATTTTAAGGATTAGTATCTGTAGTTCTGCAACTCGTATTTAAAATTTTCATATAATCGATTATTGCCATGGAAACCGGGTGAAAGTAAAAATTCTTTAATTTCGATTTTCTCAATAACTACTCAGGCAATCGTTTTGAAACTTTCAATGTTTATTCCTTGCAATGTGTCAAAGTGATTTCTACTTTCAAAATAATTGTAATGAGTCGCTCACGGTTGCCATAGAAACGAAACAGAAAAAAAGATTCAGATGTACACATGTGTTCTCCAAGGTCTAGGTCAAAGGGTCAAAGTTCGTCGTATCCAATAAAAGTTCTTTTCACAAGGATTACATATTTGAAATACGAAAGCCCTAGTACTTACCGTTCAAACGTTATGGCTATTTACTATGTTCAAGACGACCCCCCCCCTTTTTTTTGAAGCACACAGCCAAGTAGAATACACAGATATAACATATACAACTTACAAGTAACTTTTTAAAATCTTCATTCATAAAATTCAGTTCCCGTCATGTGATATTTTGCCATCATTCATTCTCCTTCTGTTTTGTCTCTTGAATTTATAAATATTTTATTTTATCTATATAAAAAAAAATAACGATTGTCAGCTGCATTTATTATCATTTCGCGTTTTCTTGTATATCTATCACTTGTATATTATTCATTTCATTAGATAGTGCAAGTATAAATTAAAAAATTGGTACGTCATTTCCATAGTTTTTATTCATTCATAAATTCTTTGATCCGCTCCTGATGGTTCGCAAAGCCTTGATCACCACTGTATACAAAACATTCATCTCGCCGAAAATGTTCATGATTCCGCTAAACTGAGAAAGTTCACACATGATTTATCATCTCATAACACACATCAGCTCTCTGCAATGCAGAAATGCTCGAATTGATGGTGGCATGTCAGATTCGTTTTTCGGTAGAACCTCTAAAATGAAAGTGAAAGAGGGAAATTTCAGAGTTCCCACTGGCGTTACAATACACAAAATAATTCGGCTGATCTTCTTCATAAATTACATTTCCCAAGCTTTTATGATAGGAAAGATACTGCCAATTAACAAGTATGAGGCTCAGTTCAGTACATCTGCCAGATTTCGTTTATGCAAGTCTGCAAATTGAGGAACTTGTAATTTTCCTGCACTACTTTCTTCTCCTACCGATTCTAAAAATAATCAGAGGGATGTACCGAATTAAGGTCTTCCGTTTCCAATGGAAAGGACTGATATAACTCAAAGGTTTTCAAACTTAGCTTATGGACTTTTGTTTTAGTGATGATAAAAATGAAAGTCTTGTCTAATACGGGGCGACATATGCTATTGCTTGCAATAGCAGACTTTCTAGTTTTTTTCTTATTTGTTCTCCGGTACTTTTTTGTCCGCGAGTGTTCTCAAAAACTGTTCACCCAACTGACCTAAAACCTTTTTAGGGTTGATAGGTGTGTAGTGTAGGTGTGCGGAACGAAGGTCATTTTGCGCGCATACGCCTGCACGTGCGTGCGCGTGAAATGAGTGAATTGACTGATATACTAAATATAGCTATAACTTTACATTTTTTGATGAAATGCTTTGAAACTCATTACATAAGGATATATTAATTGTGTTAATAATATGACACTGTCAAATTAGCACGAACTCACGCGCATGCACGTGCGCCTTGCTCTGGTTAGCTGAATCAAAAATCTCAATATCTCTTTTGTTTTTCGACGAAATGCTTTGAAATCTTTAACATTGTCATGAATTAGGATATCTTAAAACATGATATGGAAAAAATTTCATGAAATCACGCGCATGCACGTGCGCTGCAATCTGATTGGCTGAAACTTTAAATGGCTATATCTCCTTTGTTTTTTGACGAAATGCTTTGAAATTTAAAATATAGTCATGCATTAGAACATCCTGCAATATGATATATAAAAAATTTCAAGAAATCACGCGCATGCACGTGTGCTGCAATCTGATTGGTTGAAACTTTAAATGGCTATATCCCCTTTGATTTTTGATGAAATGCTTTGAAATTTAAAACATAGTCATGCATAAGGATATTCTACAATATGATTTAGAAAAAATTCTTGAAATCACGTGGATGCACGTGTGCTGAAATCTGATTGGCTGAAACTTGAAATGGTTATAATTCCCTTGGTTTTCAAACAAACAGGATGGGATTTAGAACATAGATAGATATAAGGGCTTCTAACAAGAAGGTATGGTCATCATGCACGTGCACGCACGTGCGTGCATTTGGAACGAGTGAAATTAAAAATACACTTGAATGAGTGATTTTTGATACTTTTGGACTAAATGCTTTAAAATAAAGTATATTTAAATATATAGAAAGTGTAGACAAGATTATATGATCATTATGCACGTGCATTCACATGGGCACGCGTGCAATGTTAAAATTTGAATATAATTGGTATCCTTTTGGGAAAACGTTAAAGTAAAAAATGCACAGATGTTGTCTTATTTGATAAGACTTACAGGGAATATGGCACCAAAAGGGAGTTGGGGAGCGTTTGGGGAACATCTGTAACGGTTCCCGTTACAATTAGTACTAGTTATTGTTATTATTCTTTTTTCTTCTTATTTCTTCTCCGGTACTTTTTTGTCCGCGAGTGTTCTCAGAAACTGTTCACCCAACTAAGCTAAAACCTTTTTAGGGTTAATAGGTGTGTAGTGTAGGTGTGCGGAACGAAGGTCATTTTGCGCGCATACGCCTGCACGTGCGGGCGCGTGATATGAGTGAAATGACTTATATATTTAATATAGCCATAACTTTAACATTTTTCGATGAAATGCTTTGAAACTCATTATATAAGGATATATTAATAGTGTAGATAATGTGACACTGTCAAATTAGCAAGAACTCACGCGCATCTACGTGCGCTTCGCTCTGATTGGCTGAAACCAAAATCTCAATATCTTTTCTGTTTTTTGACGAAATGGTATGAAATTTAAAATATAAGCATACTTAAGGATGTCCTACAATATGACATATAACATTTGTCATGAAAGCACGCGCATGCACGTGCGCTGCAATCTGATTGGCTTAAACTTCAAATGGCTGTAACTCCCTTGTTTTTCAACCAACCAGGATGGGATTTAGAACATAGACAGACATAATAGACTCCTACAAGAAGATATGGTCATCATGCACATGCATGCACGCGCATGCACGTGCGCTTTGCTCTGATTAGCTGAAACAAAAATCTCAATATCTTACTTGTTCTTTGACAAAATACTTTGAATTTTAAAATATAATCGTGCTTTAAGACGTCCTAAACTATGATATATAAAAGTTTTCAAGAAACCACGCCCATGCACGTGTGCTGCGATCTGATTGGCTTAAACTTTAAATGCCTATAACTTTTTTGATTCTCAACAAAACAGGATGAAATTTAGAATATGAATAGATATGACGGATTCCTACATTATGCTACAATCAAACTTGAATGCAAGGACATGCATGCACGTGTGCGCGCGCAATGCGTTAAATGACCGATTTACTTGATATAGTCGTAAATTTTTGATGAAACGTTTCAAAATTCAAAGAATAGAAACACATTAAAAGTGTAGTCACGATGATATGGCTTTCATGCATTGCACCTGCGCGCGCGTGCAATGATCAAATGACTTGTATACTTGATATGGCCGTTAGTTTTATATTTCTTTATGAAATGCTTTGATGACCTTGACCTTTGACCTTGACATTTGACCCCTTGACCCAAAGGTCACAATCCAGCTCAAGTTCGTAGATGTTATTACAAACTCACTTTAACAAATGCTTAGAATAAATAAGTCACCCCCCCCCCCCCTTCTCCTTAAAAAAAAAAATCAATAGCTACGTAGAAAATTTCTCTGAAACTCAATCAATACCTGGGATCGACATAAAATTTCACTTAAGGTGCAGAAAAGACTTCATAGAAAGTTTCCTGAAAGTTTTACGGTAAGTCTCTAAAGTATATTGAAATTATGAATTTTTACGGCAAAAATTACAAATTTTGTCGTGTTTGAAATTTAAGTGCAGACGAACAAAGATATGATATAAACCTTTTAAAGCCTATTTCCCCAGATGTCGTTAATAGCATTCAATTCTACTGATATGAATTAATATTTTAATACCAAGCATTCTTCTTTAATTTTACCATTGAAATTTATCTGAATTTTTTTTTAGAATTACACACAATCCCCAGAAATAGCGAGTTTCGGTATATTAAAAAGCAATACACGTTTCTTTCCCGTAAAACATCAGGTGTTTGAATTCATGAAAAAATATTAATGAGGGAGTGTTAAACAATACCTGTCACATTAGCTGACACCAAAAAACCAGGGTACGTACACGAAATTTTCTGATTTATTTGCATCTGCAAACAGGGCTACCCTCAAATCCACGTGTTTTCAATGTCTTTATAAACATCTCAAAAGCACCCCAGGAAGTAGCCTCCTATGCCCTGGAAAAATAGTTCCTGTCAAAAAACTTTATTTATTTACAGAGTAGATAAAATTTCCTAGGCACAGGTACCAGAGTTGTCAAAATGGCCTGGAAGGAAATAAAAAAAAAAAAAACTCTCAAAAGAAAGGAAAATCGGCTTTATATGTATGGAACTACAATTGACTAAGTTCATGTTGATTGGTCAATTACCGGTGTGGTACCCCTAGTTGCCTTGAACCCACTCCTGCCTTTCTGAATAAAACCAACGCCGAGCCCGATGTAAAAATCCTAGTAGAGAAATGAGAAATTGAAATTTTCTGTCTTATTATGTTCCCCAAACGAAGTTTGGGAACATATTGTTTTTACTCTGTTTCTTATTATTATGTTCCCCAAACGAAGTTGGGGAACATATTGTTTTTACTCTGTTTCTTATTATTATTATTATGTTCCCCAAACGGAGTTTGGGAACATATTGTTTTTACTTTCGGTTATTATTATTATTATTATTATGTTCCCAAACGAAGTTGGGGAACATATTGTTTTTACTCTGTTTCTTATTATTATTATTAATTCCCCAAACGAAGTTGGGGAACATATTGTTTTTACTCTGTTTCTTATTATTATTATTATTATTTTTCTTCTTCCTGGGAAAATTTTGTCCATTGAATGATCTTGATAAACTGTTGTCCGACTTAGGTGAAACCTTTTTAGGGTCAGTAGGCATGTTATGTAGAGTTGCCAAACAAAGGTCATTTTGCGCGCACGTGCTTGCAAGAGCGCGTGCGTGCAACATGTGAAATTACCAATATAATGGATATTGCCGTAACTTTTCTATTTTTTGATGATTTTTTTTGAAACTCATAATGTAAGGATACATTAGTAGTATAGACAAGATAGCATGGTCAAAATAGCAAGATCTCACGCGCATGCACGTGCGCTTTGCTCTGATTGGCTGAAATTAAAGTCTCAATAACTTTCTTGTTTCTTGTCATAATCCTTTGAAATTTTGAACATAGTCCTACATTATGAAGATCTACCACATGATATATAAGAATTTTCATGAAAGCATGCGCATGTGCGCGTGCTACAAGCTGATTGGCTGAAACTTTAAATGGCAATATCTCCTTTGTTTTTTGACGATATTCTTTGAAATTTAAAATATAGTCATGCATTAGGATATCCTACAAAATGATATAGAAAAAAAATCATGAAATCACGCGCATGCACGTGTGCTGCAATCTGATTGGCTGAAACTTTAAATGGCTATTTCTCCTTTGTTTTTTGACGAAATTCTTTGAAATTTAAAATACAGTCATGCATTAGGATATCCTACAATATGATATAGAAAAAAAATCACGAAATCACGCGCATGCACGTGTGCTGCAATCTGATTGGCTGAAACTTTAAATAACTATTTATCCTTTGTTTTTTGACGAAATTCTTTGAAATTTAAAATATAGTCATGCATTAGGATATCCTACAAAATGATATTAAAAAAATCATGAAATTACGCGCATGCACGTGTGCTGAAATCTGATTGGCTGAAACTTTAAATGGCTATAACTCCCTTGTTTTTCAACCAAACAGGATGGGATTTAGAACATAGATAGATGTAAGGGACTCCTACAAGAAGGTATTATCATAATGCACGTGCACGCACGTGCGTGCATTTGAAACGAGTATATTTAAAAATACTCTTGAATGAGTGATTTTTATTACTTTTGGACTGAATGCTCTAATATATAGTATATTGAAATATATAAATAGTGTAGACAAGATAATATGGTCATAACGCACATGCATTCACATGTGCTTGGGTGCAATGCTAAAAATTGAATATAATTCACATCCTTCTGGGAAAACATTGTTAAAGTCAAAAATGCACAGAGTTTGTCTTATTTAATGAAGCTTACAGGGGATATGGCACCGAAAGAAAGTTGGGGAGCGTTTGGGGAACATCTGTAACGGTTCCCGTTACAAACATATTGTTTTTACTCGGTTTCTTATCATTATTATGTTCCCCAAACGAAGTTGGGGAACATATTGTTTTTACTCTGTTTCTTATTATTATTATTATTATTATTATGTTCCCCAAACGAAGTTGGGGAACATATTGTTTTTACTCTGTTTCTTATTATTATTATTCTTATTATTATTATTATTATTTTTCTTCCTGGGAAAATTTTGTCCGCGAGTGATCTTGTAAACTACACATCCGACTTAGGTGAAACCTTTTTAGGGTAAGTAGGCATGTTATGTAGATTTGCGGAATCAAGGTCATTTTGCGCGCACGTGCTTGCAAGAGCGCGCACGTGCAAAACTTAAAATGACCAATATATAATGGATATAACCGTAACTTCTCTATTTTGTGACGAAATGTTTTGAAACTTTTAATGTAAGGATATATTAGTAGTATGCACAAGATGACATGGTCAAAATAGCAAGATCGCACGCGCATGCACGTGTGCTTCGCTCTGATTGGCTGAAACTAAAGTCTCAATATCTTTTTTGTTTTTTGATAAAATCATTTGAAATTTTGAACATAGTCATACATTAGGGAGATCTACAGCCTGTAATATAACATTTTTCATGAAAGCATGTGCATGCACATGTGCTTGCAAGAGCTCGCACGTGCAACACGAGAAAGTCCAATATAATTGATACAGACGTAACTATTAAAATTATTGATGAAATGCTTTGATACTCATTTTATAAGTATATATTAGCAGTATGCACAAGATGACATGGTCAAAATAGCAAGATCGCACGCGCATGCACGTGTGCTTCGCTCTGATTGGCTGAAACTAAAGTCTCAATATCTTTCTTGTTTCTTGTCATAATCCTTTGAAATTTTGAACATAGACCTACATTATGAAGATCTACAGCATGATATATAAGAATTTTCATGAAAGCATGCGCATGCCCGTGTGCTGCAATCTGATTGGCTGAAACTTTAAATGGCTATATCTACTTTGTTTTTTGACGAAATGCTTTGAAATTTAAAACATTGTCATGCATTAGGATATCCTACAATATGATATAGAAAAAAATCATGAAATCACGCGCATGCACGTGTGCTGCAATCTGATTGACTTAAACTTGAAATGGTATAACTCCCTTGTTTTTCAACCAAATAGGATGGGAATTAGAATATAGATAGATGTAAGGGACTCCTACAAGAAGGTATGGTCATCATGCACGTGCACGCACGTGCGTGCATTTGGAACGAGTGAAATGAAAAATACACTTGAAAGAGTGATTTTTCATACTTCTGGACTAAATGCGTTAATATATTGTACATTAAATTTTGTAGATAGTGTAGACAAGATGATATGATCATAACGGACATGCATTCACATGCGCACGGGTGCAATGCTAAAATTTGAATATAATTGGTATCCTTCTGAGAAAACGTTGTTAAAGTCAAAATGCACAGAGTTTGTCTTATTTAATGAAGCTTACAGGGAATATGGCACCAAAAAGGAGTTGGGGAGCGTTTGGGGAACATCTGTAACGGTCCCCGTTACAATTAGCACTAGTTATGTTCCCCAAACGAAGTTGGGGAACATATTGTTTTTACTCTGTTTCTTATTATTATTATTATTATTATTATTATTATTCCTGGGAAAATTTTGTCTTTGAGTGATCTTGTAAACTACACATCCGACTTAGGTAAAACCTTTTTAGGGTCACTAGGGATGTTATGTAGATTTGCCGAACGAAGGTCATTTTGCGCGCACGTGCTTGCAAGAGCGAGCACGTGCAACACGTTAAATGGCCAATATAAGGTATATTGATTTAACTTTTCTATTTTTTGATGAAATGCTTTGAAACTCATAATGTAAGGATATATTAGTAGTATAGACAAGATGACATGGTCAAAATAGCAAGATCTCACGCGCATGCACGTGCGCTTTGCTCTGATTGGCTGAAACTAAAGTCTCAATATCTTTCTTGTTTTTTGACGAAATCCTTTGAAATTTTCAACATAGCCATGCATTACGATATCCTCCTACAACATGATATATAGCAATTATCATGAAATCACGTGCATGCACGTGCGCTGCAATCTGATTGGCTGAAACTTTAAATAGCTATAACTCCCTTGGTTTTCAACCAAACAGGATGGGTTTTGGAACATAGATACATATAATGGACTTCTACAAGGGGGTATGGTCATATGCACATGCATACACGTGCGTGTACTTGCGCTGCAATCTGACTGGCTGAAACTTAAAACAGCTATAACTCCCTTGGTTTTCAACCAAACAAGATGGGATTTGGAACATAGATATATATAATGGACTTCTACAAGAAGGTATGGTCATTATGCACATGCATACATGTGCGTGTACGTGTGCTGCAATCTGATTGGCTGAAACTTTAAATAGCTATAACTCCCTTGGTTTTCAACCAAATGGGGTAAGATTTAGAACATAGATAGATGTAATGGACTTCTACAAGAAGGTATGGTCATCATACTGATGTATGCACGTGCGTGCATGTGAAATGGGTAAAATAAAAAATACACTTGAATGAGCGTTTTTTTTTTTTTTTTTTTTCTTTTGGTTAAATACTTTGATTTTTTGCATATTAAAATATATAGATCGTGTAGACAATATGATATGGTCATTACGCACATGCATTAACATGTGTAAGTGTGCAATGATAAAATTTGAATGAACATAGTACACTTTTGGGTAAACGTTGTTAAAGTCTCAAATGCATAGAGTTTGTCTTATTTAATTACGCTTACAGGGAATATGACTATAAAAGGGAGTTGGGGAGCGTTTGGGGAACATCTGTAACGGTCCCCGTTACAATTAGCACTAGTTATGTTCCCCAAACGGAGTTTGGGAACATATTGTTTTTACTCTGTTTCTTATTATTATTATTATTATTTTTTTTCTTATTTCTTCTCCGGTACTTTTTTTGTCCGCGAGTGTTCTCAGAAACTGTTCACCCAACTGAGCTAAAACCTTTTTAGGGTTAATAGGTGTGTAGTGTAGGTGTGTGGAACGAAGGTCATTTTGCGCGCATACGCATGCACGTGCGTGCGCGTGAAATGAGTGAATTGACTGATATACTTAATATAGCTATTACTTTTACATTTTTTGATGAAATGATTTGAAACTCATCATATAAAGATATATTCGTACTGTAGATAATGTGACACTGTCAAATTAGCACGAACTCACGCGCATGCACGTGCGCTTCGCTCTGATTGGCTGAAACAAAAAGCTCAATATCTTTTCTGTTTTTTGACGAAATGCTATGAAATTTAAAACATAGCATACTTTAGGATGTACTACAATATGATATATAACAATTGTCATGTAAACACGCGCATGCACGTGCACTGCAATCTGATTGGCTTAAACTTTAAATGACTATAACTCCTTCGTTTTTCAACCAAACAGTATGGGATTTAGAACATAGACAGACATAATAGACTCCTACAAAGAGGTGTAGTCGTCATGCACGTGCGTGCACGTATGCTTTGCTGTGATTGGCTGAAACAAAAATCGCAATATCTTTTTTTAATTTTTGACGAAATGCTTTGAAATTTTAAACATAGTCTTGCATTAGGATGTCCTACAATACGATATATAACAGTTGTCGTGAAAACGTGCGCATGCACGTGCGCTGCAATCTGATTGGCTTAAACTTTAAATGGCTATAACTCCCTTGTTTTTCAACCAAACAGGATGGGATTTAGAACATAGACAGACATAATAGACTCCAACAAGATGGTATGGTCGTCATGCACGTGCGTGCATGTGTTCTTCACTCTGATTGGCTGAAACAAAAATCTCAATATCTTTTCCGTTTTTTGACGAAATGCTACGAAATTTAAAACATAAGCATACAATGGGATATTCTACAATATGATATATAACAATTGTCATTAAATCACACGCATGCATGTGCGCTGACATCTGATTGGCTTAAACTTTAAATGGTTATAACTCCCTTGGTTTTCAACGAAATAGGATGGTATTTAGAATATTGACAGACATAATGGACCCCTACAAGAAGGTGTGGTCATCATGCACATGCTTGCAGTGCGTGCACGTGAAATGAGTAAAATTAAAAATATCCTTGAATAAGTGTTTGTTTTTAATACTTCCGGATTTAATGCTTTGATATTAAGTCTATTTGAATATATATACATAGTGTAGAAAAGATGATATGATCATTACCAACATGCATTCACACGAGCTCGCATGTAATGCTTAGATTTAAATATATTTTGTAGTCTTCTGGGAAAACGTCGTTTAAGTCTAAATTGCACAAAGTATGTCTTATTTAATAGAGCTTAAGGAAATATGGCACCAAAAGGGAGTTGGGGAGCGTTTGGGGAACATCTGTAACGGTCCCCGTTACAATTAGCCCTAGTTATGTTCCCCAAACGAAGTTGGGGAACATATTGTTTTTACTCTGTTTCTTATTATTATTATTATTATTATTTTTCTTTTCTTATTTATTAATATATCTGGTACTTTTTTGTCCGGGAATGATCTTGTAAACTACACATCCGACTGTAGGTAAAACCTTTTTAGGTTAAGTAGACATGTTATGTAGATTTGCGGAATCAAGGTCATTTTGCGCGCACGTGCTTGCAAGAGTGTGCACGTGCAACACGTGAAATGACCAATATATTTGATATAGCCGTAACTTTTCTGTTTTTTGATGAAATGCTTTGAAACTCATAATGTAAGGATATATTAGTAGTATAGACAAGATGACATGGTCAAAATAGCAAGATCTCACGCGCATGCACGTGCGCTTCGCTCTGATTGGCTGAAACTAAAGTCTCAATACCTTTCTTGTTTTTTGATAAATCCTTTGAAATTTTGAACATAGCCATGTATTAGGATATCCTACAACATGATATATAGCAATTTTCATGAAAACACGTGCATGCACGGGCGCTGCAATCTGATTGGCTGAAACTTTAAATGGCTATAATCTCCCTTGTTTTTTGACGAAATTACTTTGAAATTTAAAACATAGATGGGATTCCTGATATAGAACATAGAACGATATAATGGACTTCTACAAGTTGTGTTTCTTTTATTATTATTTTTCTTCTGTTTTTATGAGGTATGGTCATGCATCACATGCATACACGCGCATGCACGTGTGCTGCAATCTGATTGGCTGAAACTTTAAATGGCTATAACTCCCTTGTTTTCAACCAAACAGGATGGGATTTGAGAACAATAGATAATTTTTACAAGAAGGTATGGTCACCATGCTCATGTGATTTTAAATGCGTTTGAAATGATATATTTAAAACATACACTTGAATATATTTTTTAAATAAGTGGATTAAATACTTTAATATTTATCAGTGTATTAAAATATATATAGTGTAGACAAGATGATATGGTCATTATGCATTCACATGCACGCGGTGCAATGCTAAAATTTGAATGATAATTTATATCCTTCTGGAAAAACGTGTTAAAATTAAAAATCTCAAATGCATTTTTTAGAGTTTTGTCTTATTTTTAATGAAGCTTTACAGGGAATATGGCACCAAAATGGAGTTGGGCGTAGCGTATTTTTAATATATATTTTGTAACGGTTGTTACAATTAGTACTTATTTATTATGAGATTCCCCAAACAGTAGTTACTCTGTTTCTTATTATTATTATTAGTTATTATTATTATTTTTTTCTTCTTATTTCTTCTCCGGTACTTTTTTGTCCGGAAGTGTTCTCAGAAACTGTTCACCAAACTAAGTTAAAACCTTTTTAGGGTTAGTAGGCATGTTGTGTAGATGTGCCGAACGAAGGTCATTTTGCGCGCATTCGCATGCACGTGCGGGCGCGTGCAATGAGTAAAATGACTGATATATTTAATATGGTTGTAACTTTTATATTTTTTGATAAAATGTTTTGAAACTCATTATATAAAGATATATAAGTTGTGTAGATAAGATGACATGGTCAAATTTGCATGAACTCACGCGCATGCACGTGCGCTTTGCTCTGATTGGCTGAAACAGAAATCTCAATATCTTTTTTGTTTTATGATGAAATGCTTTGAAATTTATAACATAGACATGCATTAGGATGTACTACAATATGATATATAAAATTTTTCATGAAATCACGCGCATGCGCGTGCGCTGCAATCTGATTGGCTGAAACTTTTAAATGAGTATAACTCCCTTGGTTTTTAACCAAACAGCATGGGATTTACAACATAGATAGACATAAAGGACTCCTACAGGATGGTATGGTCACCATTCACATGCATGCACGTGCGTGCACGTGCGCTTTGCTCTGATTGGCTGAAACAAAAATCTCAATATCTTTTCTGTTTTTTTACAAAATGCTTTGAAATTTAAAACATAAGCATACTTTAAGATGTCCTACAATATGATATATAATAATTGTCATGAAAATACGCGCATGCACGTGCGCTGCAATCTGATTGGCTTAAACTTTAAATGGCTATAACTCCCTTGTTTTTCAACCAAACAGGATGGGATTAAGAACATAGACAGACATAATGGACTCCTACAAGAAGGTATGGTCATCATGCACGTGCGTGCACGTGCAAATGAGTAAAATAGTGTAGACAAGATGATATCGTCATTACGCTCATGCAATCACATGCGCACGCCTGCATTGCTTAAATTTGAAATACTTGGTATACTTTTGGAAAAACGTTGTTTACGTCTTAAATGCATAGATTTTGCTTCTTTAATGAAACTTACAGGGAATATGGCACTAAAAGGGAGTTGGGGAGCGTTTGGGGAACATCTGTAACGGTTCCCGTTACAATTAGCACTAGTTATTATTATTATTATTATTTTTTTTCTTATTTCTTCTCCGGTACTTTTTTTGTCCGCGAGTGTTCTCAGAAACTGTTCACCCAACTGAGCTAAAACCTTTTTAGGGTTAATAGGTGTGTAGTGTAGGTGTGCGGAACGAAGGTCATTTTGCGCGCATACGCCTGCACGTGCGTGCGCGTGAAATGAGTGAAATGACTGATATAATTAATATAGCTATAACTTTTACATTTTTGATGAAATGCTTTGAAACTCATTATTTAAAGATATATTAATACTGTAGATAATGTGACACTGTCAAATTAGCATGAACTCACGCGCATGCACGTGCGCTTCACTCTGATTGGCTGAAACAAAAATCTCAATATCTTTTCTGTTTTTTGACAAAATGCTATGAAATTTTAAAAATATGCATACTTCAGGATGTACTACAATATGATTTATAACAAAAAATCATGTAAATCACGCGCATGCACGTGCGCTGCAATCTGATTGGCTAAAACTTTAAATGGCTATAACTCCCTTGTTTTTCAACCAAACAGAATGAAATTTAAAACATAGATTAGATATAATATGATTTTAAAAAAAATGCAAGCAACGCGCATGCACGTGTGCTGCATTGGCTGAAAATTTAAAAGGCTATATCTTTTTTGTTTTTTGATGAAATGCTTTGAAATTTAAAAGATAGTTATACTTTAGAATACCCTGTAATATGATTTTTTAAAAAATTCAAGAAATTACGCGCATGCACGTGTGCTGCAATCTGATTGGCTGAAACTTTAAATGCTATAACTTTTTTGGTTTTCAACAAAACAGGATGAAATTTAAAACATAGATAGATATAGGACTTCTACATATGGTATGATCAAAAAAATGCACATCCATACACGTGCATGAACGTACAATGCAATTTAAACTTTAATTGGCTTTTTTGAAATGCAATGCAATTTAAAACATAGCTATTAACTCTAGTCAATATGATATACAAAAAAATTGCACAATGCAATGTCAAATGACTGAGTGGCTGATATTTCTTTAGAAACTCCCTTGTTTTTGACCCAAAGGTCACAATCCAGCTCAAGTTCGTAGATGTATTTAGAACTCACTTTAGAAATGTATTCTGGAAAAAATCAATAATAGAAAATTTCTAAACTCAATCAACACCTGATATATATATGGAAAAGACTTCATACAAAGTTTCCTGGTCATGTTTTACGTTAACCATGCTCATTTTTACGAAAAATTACAAATTCTGTTTGAAATTTAATGGAATGAGTAAAATAAAAATACAATTTCAATTCTGAATATATAGTAATATTTTAAATATAATTATGTTTTTTACAATAAATGATATGGTTTTGATTAAATATTTTAAAATATATAGTATCCTTCTGGGAAAACGTATTTGATAGATTGTGTATTTAATAAGACAGGATATGGTCATACGTTGGGGACATTTTCACTGCAAACAGGTTACCCGTCAAATACAATGTTTTCAATGTCTTTATGTTCACCCATGAACTTGGTACCCTTGTCAAAAAACTTTCTTTATTAACGTTAAAGTCTCAAATGCAAATTAAAGTTTGTCTTATTAATGAAGCATTATTGGTAATTTGGGAATATGCGCACCTTTCAAAGCGCGCACGAGCAAAACTGAAATGAGCGTTTGGTTTTGAAACATCTATATGAGTAGTATGCACGGTCCCCGTTCAATTTAGCTGACTAGTTATTATTATTATTATTCCTGGGAAAATTTTGTCCCTGAGTAATCTTGTAAACTACACATCCGACTTAGGTAAAATGTTTTAGGGTCAGTAGACATGTTATGTAGATTTGCCGAACACAGGTCATTTTGCGCGCACGTGCTTGCAAAAGCGCACACATGCAACACGTGAAATGACCGATATAATTGATATAGGCGTAACTTTTTTAATTTTTGATGAAATGCTTTGAAACTCATAATATAAGGATATATTAGTAATATAGACAAGATGACATGGTCAAAATAGCAAGATCTCACGCGCATGCACGTGCGCTTTGCTCTGATTGGCTGAAACTAAAGTCTCAATATCTTTCTTGTTTTTTGACGAAATCCTTTGATATTTTGAACATAGCCATGCATTAAGATATCCTACAACATGATATATAGAAATTATCATGAAAACACGTGCATGCACGTGCGTTGCAATCTGATTGGCTGAAACTTTAAATAGCTATAACTCCCTTGGTTTTCAACCAAACAGGATGGGATTTGGAACATAGATATACAAAATGAACTTCTACAAGAAAGTATGGTCACCATGCTCATGCATACACGTGCGTGTACATGAGCTGCAATCTGATTGGCTGAAGCTTTAAACAGTTATAACTCCCTTGGTTTTCAACCTAACAGGATGGGATTTGGAACATAGATATACAAAATGAACTTCTACAAGAAGGTATGGTCACCATGCACATGCATACATGTGCGTGTACATGCGCTGCAATCTGATTGGCTGAAATTTAAACAGTTTTAAACTCCCTTTGTTTTCAACCAAACGGGATGGAATTTAGAACATAGATAGATTTAATGAACTTCTACAAGAAGGTATGGTCATCATGCTCATGTATGCACGTGCGTGCACGTGAAATGGGTAAAATCAAAAATTCACTTGAATGAGCGAATTTTTTTAATACTTTTGGATTAAATACTTTAATATTTAGTATATTAAAATATATAGATTGTGTAGACAAGATGATATGGTCATTACGTACATGCAATCACATGCGCACACATGCAATGCTAAAATTTTAATGAGCATGGTACATTTCTGGGTAAACGTTGTTAAAGTCTCAAATGCATAGAGTTTGTGTTATTTAATGAAGCTTACAGGGAATAAGGCACCAAAAGGAAGTTGGGGAGCGTTTGGGGAACATCTGTAACGGTCCCCGTTACAATTAGCACTAGTTATTATTATTATTCTTTTTTCTTCTTATTTCTTCTCCGGTACTTTTTTTGTCCGGGAATGATCTTGTAAACTGTTCACCAAACTAAGTTAAAACCTTTTTAGGGTTAGTAGGCATGTTGTGTAGATGTGCCGAATCAAGGTCATTTTGCGCGCATTCGCATGCACGTGCGGGCGCGTGCAATGAGTAAATGACTGATATATTTAATATGGTTGTAACTTTTATATTTTTTGATAAAATGTTTTGAAACTCATTATATAAAGATATATAAGTTGTGTACATAAAATGACATGGTCAAATTTGCATGAACTCACGCGCATGCACGTGCGCTTTGCTCTGATTGGCTGAAACAGAAATCTTAATATCTTTCTTGTTTTATGATGAAATGCTTTGAAACTTTTATCATAGACATGTATTAGGATGTACTACAATATGATATATAAATTTTTTCATGAAATCACGCGCATGCACGTGCGCTGCAATCTGATTGGTTGAAACTTTAAATGACTATAACTCCCTTGGTTTTCAACCAAACAGCATGGGATTTAGAACATAGATAGACATAAAGGACTCCTACAAGATGGTATGGTCACCATTCACATGCATCCACGTGTGTGCACGTGCGCTTTGCTCTGATTGGCTGAAACAAAAATCTCAATATCTTTTCTGTTTTATTACAAAATGCTTTGAAATTTAAAACATAGGCATACTTGTAAGATGTCCTACAATATGATATATAACAATTGTCATGAAACATGCGGATGCAGGTGCGCTGCAATCTGATTGGCTTAAACTTTAAATGGCTATAACTCCCTTGTTTTTCAACCAAACAGGATTTAAGAACATAGGCAACATAGTGGACTCCTACAAGATTCAGTCATCATTGCGTGCACGTGCATATAGAAAATAGTGTAGACAAGATGATACATGTATCGTCATTACGCTCATGCAATCACATGCGCACGCCTGCATTGCTTAAATTTGAAATACTTGGTATACTTTTGGGAAAACGTTGTTGCCGTCTTAAATGCATAGATTTTGCCTTCTTTAATGAAACTTACAGGGAATATTGCACGTGAAGGGAGTTGGGGAGCGTTTGGGGACGTCTGTAAGGTTCCCGTTACAATTAGCACTAGTTATTATTCTTTTTTCTTCTTATTTCTTCTCCGGTACTTTTTTATAACCGGAAATGTTCTCAGAAACTGTTCACCAAATGTAAGTTAAAACCTTTTTAGGGTTAATAGGTGTGTTGTGTAGTTGTGCGGAACGAAGGTCATTTTGCGCGCATACGCCTGCACGTGCGGGCGCGTGAATTGAGTGAAATGACTGATATAATTAATATGGCCGTAACTTTTACATTTTTTGATGAAATGCTTTGAAACTCATTACATAAAGATATATTAATATTGTTAATATCGTGACAGTGTCAAATTAATCAAACTCACGCGCGTGCACGTGAACTTTGCTTTGATTGGCTGAAACAAAAATCGCAATCTATCTTTTGTTTTTTGACGAAATGCTTTCAAATTTTAAACATAGTCATGAATTATGATATCTTACAATATGATATAGAAAAAGTTTTATGAAATCACGCGCATGCACGTGTGCTGCAATTTGATTGGATGAAACTTTAAATGACTATATCTCCTTTGTTTTTATGACGAAATGCTTTGAAATTTAAAATATAGTGATACATAAAGATGTCCTGCAATATGATATACAAAACATTTCAAGAAATCACGCGCATGCACGTGTGCTGCAATCTGATTGGCTGAAACTTAAAATGGCTATATCTCCTTTGTTTTTTGAGGAAATGGTTTGAAATTTAAAATGTAGTCATTTATTAATATATCCTACGATACGATATAGAAAACAAATCATGAAATCACGCGCATACACGTTTGCTGCAATCTGATTGGCTGAAATTTGAAATTGCTATAACTCCCTTGTATTTAACCAAACGGGAGGGATTTAAACATAGATAGATGTAATGGACTTCTACTAGAAGGTATGGTCACCATGCTCATGTATGAACGTGCGTGCACGTGAAATGGGTAAAATCAAATATACACTTGAATGATATTTTTTAATACTTTTGGATTAAATACTTTCATATTTAGTATATTTATATAGATTGTGTAGAAAGATGATATGGTCATTACGCTGATGCATTCACATGCACACGCATGCAATGCTAAAATTTAAATTAACTTGATACACTTCTGGGTAAACCTTGTTGAAGTCTCAAATCCATGGAGTTTGTCTTATTTAATGAAGCTTACAGGGAATATGGCACCAAAAGGGAGTTGGGGAGCGTTTGGGGAACATCTGTAACGGTCCCCGTTACAATTAGCAATTATGTTCCCCAAACGGAGTTTGGGAACATATTGTTTTTACGCTGTTTCTTATTATTATTATTTTTTTTTCTTATTTCTTCTCCGGTACTTTTTTTGTCCGCGAGTGTTCTCAGAAACTGTTCACCCAACTGAGCTAAAACCTTTTTAGGGTTAATAGTTGTGTAGTGTAGGTGTGCGGAACGAAGGTCATTTTGCGCGCATACGCATGCACGTGCGTGCGCGTGAAATGAGTGAATTGGCTGATATACTTAATATAGCTATAACTTTTACATTTTTCGATGAAATACTTTGAAACTCATTACATAAGGATATATTAATAGTGTTAATAATATGACACTGTCAAATTAGCACGAACTCACGCGCATGCACGTGCGCCTTGCTCTGATTGGCTGAAACAAAAATCTCAATATCTCTTTTGTTTTTCGACGAAATGCTTTGAAATTTTAAACATTGTCATGAATTAGGATATCCTACAATATAATATGAAAGAATTTCATGAAATCACGCGCATGCACGTGCGCTGCAATCTGATTGGCTGAAACTTTAAATGGCTATATCTCCTTTGTTTTTTGACGAAATGCTTTGAAATTTAAAACATAGTCATGCATTAGGATATCCTGCAATATGATATACAAAAAAATTCATGAAATCACGTGCATGCACTTGTGCTGCAATCTGATTGGCTGAAACTTTAAATGGCTATATCTCCTTTGTTTTTTGACGAAATGCTTTGAAACTTAAAACATAGTCATTCATTAGGATATTCTACACTATGATTTAGAAAAAAATTCTTGAAATCACGTGGATGCACGTGTGCTGCAATCTGATTGGCTGAAACTTGAAATGGCTATAATTTCCTTGGTTTTCAACCAAACAGGATGGGATTTAGAACATAGATAGATATAAGGGCCTCCTACAAGAAGGTATGGTCATCATGCAGTGCACGCACATGCGTGCATTTGGAACGAGTGAAATTAAAAATACACTTGAATTAGTGATTCTTAATACTTTTGGACTAAATGCTTTAATATAAAGTATATTTAAAGATATAGAAAGTGTAGGCATGATTAAATGATAAGCACGCACGTGCATTCACATGCGCACGGGTACAATGTTAAAATTTGAATATAATTGGTATCCTTTTGGGAAAACGTTGTTAAAGTCAAAAATGCAAAGATGTTGTCTTATTTAATAAGGCTTACATGGAATATGGCACGAAAAGGGATAAGTTAAAACCTTTTTAGGGTTAGTAGGCATGTTGTGTAGATGTGCCGAACGAAGGTCATTTTGCGCGCATTCGCATGCACGTGCGGGCGCGTGCAATGAGTAAAATGACTGATATATTTAATATGGTTGTAACTTTTATATTTTTTGATAAAATGTTTTGAAACTCATTATATAAAGATATATAAGTTGTGTAGATAAGATAACATGGTCAAATTTACATGAACTCACGCGCATGAACGTGCGCTTTGCTCTGATTGGCTGAAACAGAAATTTCAATATCTTTTTTGTTTTATGATGAAATGCTTTGAAATTTATAACATAGACATGCATTAGTATGCACTACAATATGATATATAAAATTTTTAATGAAATCACGCGCATGCGCGTGCGCTGCAATCTGATTGGCTGAAATTTTAAATACCTATAACTCCCTTGGTTTTCAACCAAACAGCATGGGATTTACAACATAGATAGACATAAAGGACTCCTACAGGATGGTATGGTCACCATTCACATGCATGCACGTGCGTGCCCGTGCGCTTTGCTCTGATTGGCTGAAACAAAAATCTCAATATCTTTTCTGTTTTCAACAAAATGCTTTGAAATTTAAAACATAGAGAGACTTTAATGGACTTCTACAATTTGATATATAATAATTGTCATGAAAACACACGTGCACGTGCACTGCAATGATTGGCTTAAACTTTAAAATGGCTATAACTCCCTTGTTTTTCAACCAAACTTTTGGATTAAATACTTTAATATTTAGTATATTAAAATATATAGACTCCTACAAGAAGGTATGGTCATCATGCACGTGCGTGCACGTGCAAATGTGTAAAATAGGCGTTGATAAAGATGATATCATAGATTTTGTCATACAATCAATGAACGCCTGCATTGCTTAAATTTGAAAAGGGACTTGGTATACTTTTGGGAAAACATTGTTTACGTCTTAAATGCACTAGTTATTATTATTCTTATTATTTTTCTTCCTGGGAAAATCTTGTCCGCGAGTGATCTTGTAAACTACACATCCGACTTAGGTGAAACCTTTTTAGGGTAAGTAGGCATGTTATGTAGATTTGCGGAATCAAGGTCATTTTGCACGCACGTGCTTGCAAGAGCGCGCACGTGCAAAACTTAAAATGACCAATTTATAATGGATATAACCGTAACTTTTCTATTTTTTGACAAAATGTTTTGAAACTCATAATGTAAGGATATATGAGTAGTATGCACAAGATGACATGGTCAAAATAGCAAGATCGCACGCGCATGCACGTGCGCTTCGCTCTGATTGGCTGAAACTAGAGTCTCAATATCTTTCTTGTTTTTTGATAAAATCATTTGAAATTTTGAACATAGTCATACATTAGGGAGGTCTACAGCCTGTTATATAAGAATTGTCATGAAAGCATGTGCATGCACGTGTGCTTGCAAGAGCTGGCACGTGCAACACGAGGAATGTCCAATATAATTGATACAGACGTAACTATTTAAATTATTGATGAAATGCTTTGAAACTCATATTATAAGTATATATTAGAAGCAGAGACAAGATGACATGGTCAAAAAAGCAAGATCTCACGCGCATGCACGTGCGCTTCGCTCTGATTGTCTGAAACTAAAGTCTCAAAATCTTTCTTGTTTTTTGACGAAATGCTTTGAAATTTTAAAAATAGACATGTATTAGGATATCCTACAAAAAAATATATAGCAATTATCATGAAATTGCATGCATGCACGTGCGCTGCAATCTGATTGGCTTATGCTTTAAATAGCTATAACTCCCTTGGTTTTCAACCAAACGGGGTGGAACATAGATAGATTGGACTTCTACAAGAAGGTATGGTCACCATGCAGATGTAATGAACTTCTACAAGAAGGTAGACTTGGAACATAGATGTATAATGAACTTCTACAAGAAGGTATGGTCACCATGCTCATGTATGCACGTGCGTGCACGTGAAATGGGTAAAATCAAAAATACACTTGAATGAGCGTTTTTTAATATACTTTTGAATTAAATACTTAAATATTTAGCATATTAAAATATATAGATTATGTAGACAATATGTTATGGTCATTACGCAAATGCATTCGCGTGCGCAAGCGTGCAATGATAAAAATTGGATGAACATGATACACTTTTGGGTAAACGTTGTTAAAATCTCCAATGCATAGAGTTTGTCTTATTTAATTACGCTTACAGGGAATATTACTATAAAAGGGAGTTGGGGAGCGTTTGGGGAACATCTGTAACGGTCCCCGTTACAATTAGCACTAGTTAAATCTGTAATGACTTTATGGGTTTAGCAGTATTGTCCAAAAATTTTAATATCCCAATTTTAAATTTGGTTAGAAGTCATAACACCAAATTTTTTATTTTCATAAAAAAAATTGTGAGAAGTCAGATACATTTGATATAAAGGAATATCGTAATAAATTTAATATATTGTATATATATGTGGTAGTTGTACTTTTTATATTTTTAAGATATGTATTTTAAATTGTACACATTATTCTCATTCTTTATTATTCATTCAGTCATTCACTCATTCATTCAGCGCTGTGCAATGCGATTTACTAACACTCTATGTTGTCTTGTTCAGTGTCTGTTATAAACCTAAACACCCCTATTTAGTTAATGTTGTATTCCAGGTAGACTACCAGGTAATGTTGTGAATGGGTTATTCCATTATGTAGTGGGACATTGATTTCTATTGGTCAGTGTGGTTGATTGGTTCTAAGGTAGAATTGGCGGGAATTACTATAATGATTTCCCTTATTATGAGAACTGGTTTCTGAAGGGTGTACCTGTGTATAGTGAAATTACCTATGTTTAAGTGTTGGAGACACCACCCTTATTCCTGTGAGTAATTCAATAAATAATTAAACTACTAAATAAGTATCTAAATAATTTCTTAATGAATGAGAAATCTAAATAATTCATTTTAATTCATTTTAATCTAAACTTGCTAAATAAAGTGTGAGTGTGTGTAAGGAATGTATATAAAGATTGGTAAAGATCTATAAAAAGCAAGTTAAGTATTTTAATCTATTCTTGCATCCTAAACAAAGGATTTGAGAGTTTATTATAATTTTACGTATTGTTAATTACGTCAGATATATTTGAAGTGAAGTCAGATTGGTTTAGCTAGGAGTTAGGAATTCACCTTATTCCATAAATGGGTATGTGTTTGTGTATTGATCAGATTGATTAATGCAAATATTGTTTATAAGTTATTTCTATGAATTAGAAGTAAAGTTTAATGGTTTAAAAAGATAACTAAACTGAGTGAAGTGTGACCTAATAATTTTAAACGGTATAAATGTAAGTGAACTATAAATGATTGTGTTAAAGTTGTGATTTATCTGTATGTATTGTCTTTGTATTGCTTTGTGTGTGTATGTGCTTACATGTTACTGTTATTGTAGGGTTGAATCTTATCTGATCTTATCTGATTTGAACCTATACCAAAATAAATTGGATCCACACCCAGAGAACCATCTTGTTGTTTTATCAAACCAAGAACCGGTTACAAAAAATGGCGCCCAACAGCATTAGACAACCGATTGGTGGCCGATGACTACTACCGACTACTACTCACTATTCCCGGAAGTTACATTCCTGGAGTGCGGCGGACAGGTGGTTGTGTTTGTGTGTATTGTGCACGTGTTCTGTGTATTCGTTCCATAGGTGATGTGAACTGTGACGCCTGTGTTGTGTTTAAATGTACGTACAGTCCGTATGATTACAGAATCATGGATCACGAAATCGCCAGCTGGTAAGACTGTTTGTATTTGATATTTTATGAGCTCAAACTTTCGTGCGTGAAACTGCAGTGACAGTATTGACGAGTAACGTGACTGACATCAGCTGATTCTATATTTAGACTAACAAGGTCATTTTGCTTTAGCTGTTTATTTTGCATTTGTGTTTATTATTTGTGTGTCTTGGTCATAATTATTTTTTTGTGGTTGTTTATTATTTGAAAGAAAGTTGAGAGCGGGTTGAGAAAGTGTAAATATTACTCTAAACGTAAAGGTTTAAATTTTCCAATTATATCCGGAATTAAACTTTCGCCTTAAACTACATTTTATTATCTGCCCTTGACATTCCTTAGCCATATCCGGTGTAAACAAAACCACGTTGTCTTGAAAGAAAACAGTATTTCACTCATTGATCCCTCACTGCAGTGGTATTATTTGAAGGTTTGTACGTCTAGTTCTTAGTCAAAGGTTGACATTTGATTATTTGTTGCATTAAACTAGATTCAAATCCAAACTTTGCAGTTTTTATAAAAATGTAGGTCAAATACCAAAGTAATTTTCCTCAGTCAACAACATTGAAATATTTTTGTCTTGTCTTGTGTGTTTACTAAACTTGCGCTTGCTTGCTGCGTTCATTCATCAGTCACTCATCATCAGTATTAAGTAGGAAATTACATACATAGAATCATGTTTTAATCATGATGGTTTAAAGTAGTATATTTTTTTTTTCTGCCAAGTGCAAAACTTCATCAATATTTAGTGCAGTAGAATTATATTAGCAGAGACACTTCAAGTGATGGACCTTAGGTAAGAAACACTGAGAGAAGTTTGTCTGTGGTCATTGATATCTGTCATTTGTTTATTTATTTCCCCAGAGTTTGTAATCTCGCAGTTCATATTCATTTTTGCTGTTGCAAACATTTTGCTTGATATTTCAGTTCATAATTTAATTTCTGACTTTAAAAAATCTGTCATTTTCAGTTGTTTTCGTGTCGGTTTCTTTATACATGTAATTACAATAGTACGTGTCGGTTTCTTGTATTTAGCGTGTCGGTTTCTTAAACTTAATGTTAGTTTAATTCATTTAGGTTCTTAGTCTTACTTAGAGGTTTAGTCTTAGTTACTTAGAGTTAAGTAGTCACTTAATTAGTTACTTAATTAGTTAATTAGTCTTAATTAATTAGTATTTTTTTTCTTGGAATTTCACTCAGAATTTTGCTGACATTTTTTTTTTTCATTTGTTCATTGATAAAATAATTAATTGCTGAAATTATTTATTGACATTTGCATTTCAGGAACTTCTTTGTCATTACAATTTTGATAATTATTTTTTATTAGATTTTTTTTTTCAGATTACATAGCAACTTTGATTAGTAGATTTTGATAGTATTTATTTAATTTATTCTTCAAATTCTTTTGCAGGTTAACTTTAGAGATTAATAAGATGTAGAGATTAATTAGATTATAGCAATTAATTAGTGAACATAAGACAGTTTAGTTAGAAATTTAGGATATATTAGACTTTGATAGTTATTTTTGATCTACAACTGGAATAGATTTAGTTTATTAGTTACTTAGTTAACCTTAGAAATATTTATTTACTTTGAATAGATTAGCATATATTATTTAGGTAAAAGTAGTACTCGCAGTGTAAACATGTTAAACCCGGAAGGTCAGGATACTATGACGGATGAGGAACTGAAGGAAATAGCAAATGCGTTCAAAGAGCTAGGTGTAAAACCCAAAGCTAAAACTGCAAAGGATCTCAAAGCATGGATGGTGAGCTATGCCCATTGGACGACACCAAAGATGTCTCAAGGAGAATATTCGCACTCTCAATTCGAAGAAACAAGTGAAAAGCACCACATTATTAACAATCCACCTAAACTACCAGTGTTTTCAGGTGATAAGAAGGGTGACACTACCTACGACCTGTGGCGCTACGAGGTTGAATGTTTGAGGAAAGATGATGTAAAGGACTCAACTCTACTACAGAGTATAAGACGCTCACTGAGAGGAAGTGCAGCTCGAGTTCTGATGAGGCTGGGAAC
Source organism: Saccostrea cuccullata (assembly GCF_032062105.1). NCBI lineage: Eukaryota > Metazoa > Mollusca > Bivalvia > Ostreida > Ostreidae > Saccostrea > Saccostrea cuccullata. Next base: position 11,755 of record NW_026929352.1, on the reverse strand, counting down.
AGATGCACACATTGTAGATATCCTACACAGATTTGATAGTGTATACGGTACTGTGGATGATGATGAAAATCTACTTTCCCAGTTTTACAGTGCAACACAAAAGGAAAATGAGGATGTTTCTGAATGGAGTTGTCGTCTGGAAGACCTATTGAACAAAGTGATACAGAATGGAGAAATTTCACCAACAAAAACAGACCAGATGTTAAGAAACATGTTTTGGAATGGGCTCACAGAAAACTTGAAAGACATTACAGGGCATATTTTTAAACAATGTACAGATTTTAACGAGCTTAGAAAGGCGATAAGGAAAGTCGAACAGGATAAGTTGAGAAGAAAAGAGGGAAAGAAAGCTACAATACAACAAACAACTGCAAGTAACACACAAATGGATGAGTTGAATGTCATGATTCAGAAGATGGACACAAAGATGAACCAAATGAAGGATGATATAAATGACGTTAGAAGTAAGTATCAGATGCAGCCTTCTGTGACAAGGCAATATGGTCAAGGATATGTATCTAGAGGAGGAGGTCAGTATTCAGGCTTTCCATCTAGAGGAAGAGGTCAGTATTCAGGCTTTGCATCTAGAGGAAGAGGTCAGTATTCAGGATTTGCGTCAAGAGGAAGAGGATATTACGAAGAAAGAAACATTGACAGATACGGAGTCAATAGTAATGATTCAGAGTCTGAACAAGTACCTGTAGACCCACAGAATAGAAGCAAGGATGAAGGAGATATAGTGTGCTACAGATGTGGTCAGTTAGGACATTTAAGTTATGGATGTAGAGTCAAACTGGACCACCGACGTTTAAACTATACCAGGCCTGCTTCGAGACGCGGACGGTAGGCCAGAGTAATAAAGAGCGTCACAAAAGAGGAATTATTGGAGATCCGACAGAAGTTGAGCTGACTGTAAATGGTATTAAAACACATGCTTTGTTGGACACTGGATCAACAGTTTCAACAATTTGCCAGTCCTTTTATGATGAATTTTTACAAGATGTCAATATTCAGAGTATCCAAGAAACATTTCAACTCCAGTGTGCAGATGGAAGTCATTTACCGTACAAAGGAGTCGTAGATTTACCGATATCATCACCAGGATTGGAAAATAATACAGAGCATTCTGGATGTTTTCTTCTCGTAGATGATACCAACTACCATAGGAATGTTCCAGTACTCTTAGGGACCAATATTCTTAACATGATAATGGATGGTTGTAAAGAGACTCATGGTGAGCGGTTCCTACAGAAGACAGATCTTCACACTACTTGGTACTCAACATTTAGATGTTTGACAGTCCGAGAGAAAGAGTTACTCAAAAATGGCTACAGGATAGGAGTCATCAAATCTGCTGAGAGGGAGCCAGTAACTATCCCACCAAACTGTGAAGTGACCATTGAGGGATTTACTGATAAGATAGTTCCCTACCATCAGACAGTTGCTCTTATACAGGCCACTCAGAGATCAGCCATACCAAAGGACTTGGATATAATTCCAAAGATTATAGACTTTGATTATCAGACGCGAGAACCAGTTACAGTAGCAGTCAGCAATGTGACAACAAGAACAGTCAGGATTCAGCCAAATTCTATTATAGCTGAAATTCAGCCAGTAACTATTCAAGAATTATCAGAGCAATCAACACCTGAGAGTACATTAGAGAAAGAAGCATTCAATATTGCTGAAGACAACTTAAGCAGAGACCAATACTTAGAAGCACAAGAAATGATCAACAGAAACAAGGACATGTTCTCGAAGGGAGATACAGATATTGGGCATGTTACAACAGTGAAACACAAGATAGAATTAACAGATGAAATGCCATTCAAGCAACGACACAGACGTATTCCACCAAACATGTATAAAGAAGTTAGGGACCATCTACAGCAACTTATGGAAGCAGGAGTGATACGACGATCCAAATCACCCTTCTCCAGCAACGTTGTACTAGTTAGAAAGAAGAACGGAGAGTTGAGGATGTGCGTAGACTATAGACAGCTTAACAACAAAACAAAGAAAGATGCATACGCCCTTCCCCGAATAGAAGATATTTTAGACAGCTTATCGGGAAATTCTTACTTTACTGTATTGGACGCTAAATCGGGTTACCACCAAATAGAAATCGAGGAAAGTCAAAAAGAGAGAACAGCATTTACGGTAGGCCCACTAGGTTTTTATGAATACAACCGAATGCCATTTGGATTATCGAACAGCCCGGCAACATACCAACGCCTAATGGAAGACTGCCTCGGTGATTTGCATCTGAACATCTGTTTTATATTTCTAGACGACATCATCATTTTCTCTAGGACATTCGAAGAACATCTGAATCGACTACAACAAGTTTTTGACAAGCTGAGAGATGCAGGGCTGAAATTATCACAGAAAAAATGTACATTCTTCCAGAAAAGAGTAAAATATGTAGGACATATCGTATCCAACAACGGCATCGAGACAGACCCAGAGAAAACAAGTAAAGTTATCAACTGGCCAACCCCAACAACACCAGAGGAAGTTAGGTAGTTCCTTGGATTTGTTGGCTATTATCGTAAATTTATTAAGAACTTCAGTAAGATCGCTAAGCCATTATGCCAGTTAATGCCAAACCCAACAGAGACCAAGAAAACGGTTAAGAAAAGTTCAACCAAGAGGAAGTGGAGATGGGGCACAGAAGAACAAGATGCTTTTGACCATCTGAAAGAAGCATTGATATCACCCCCGATCCTAGGCTATGCTGATTACAACATCCCGTTTGAACTCCACACTGATGCGAGCCATCACGGACTAGGGGCAGTACTTTATCAAGAACAGAATGGACAGAAGAGAGTAATCAGTTATGCAAGCAGAGGGCTTACCAAGGCAGAGAAGAATTACCCTGCCCACAAATTAGAATTTTTAGCTTTAAAATGGGCGGTGTGTGACAAGTTCAAGGATTATTTGTTAGGTAGTAAGACAAAAGTACTAACAGATAACAATCCACTCACTTACATTCTAACTTCTGCTAAATTAGATTCTACAGGGCACAGATGGTTAGCCGCCTTAGCAAACTTTGATCTAGAGATCCAGTATAGGCCAGGCAGAAACAACTCGGATGCAGATGGACTCTCCCGACTTACTAATTCTGAAATTCAAAATTCTTCTATTTCTTCAGATTCTTTCAAAGCCTTATGTCATTCCATAGAAGTCCAGGTTCCATATGTAGAGAATTTTTCTTTAGATTTAGGTATTTTAAATCAAATTGATTCTTCTACAGGTAATTTTCAGGCAATCAACTGGGAGACATCTCAACACAAAGACCCTTTACTGAGGAATTGGATACAGCATGTAAGATCAGGAAGGAAGCCAAAAATGGATGAATTACCACCTACTCATCATTCTTTAGCGTTAATCAGAAACTTTAATTCTTTTATTATAGAAGATGGAGTACTGAAGAGGAAAGTAGAAATAGATGGAATCACCAGGAAGCAGCTTGTTGTACCCGTCGACTTGATTCCAGCCATCCTTAGGAGTCTACACAACGACTTTGGTCATCCAGGTAGAGATCGGCTTATCTCCCTTGTCAAAGACCGTTTTTACTGGAATGGGCAGAATCAAGATATCGACTTGTGGATTAAGAGATGCCAGAGATGTCTTCGAAGAAAAGTCCCTACCAACCAGCGAGCACCTCTTATTCCAATCCGGACATCATATCCACTGGAATTGGTCTGTATGGACTTTCTAACATTAGAGCCATCCAAAGGAGGTTTCCATCACATCCTTATCATAACAGACCACTTTACAAGGTTTGCCCAGGCCATTCCAACCAAAAACCAGACAGCAAAATCAACAGCTGAGGCCCTGTACCAAAACTTCATCACCAAATATGGTTTTCCAACCAGGGTACACAGCGATCAAGGAGCAAACTTTGACGGAAATATCATTAAAGAACTATGTCAGATAAGTGGAATGAGAAGTCCCGAACAACACCATACCATCCCATGGGGAACGGGATGTGTGAACGATTTAATCGTACACTCTTAGATATGCTTGGTACACTACAGCCATCCCAGAAATCCAACTGGAAGATGTATTTGTCACCATTAGTGCAGGCATACAATAGCACCAGGCATGAAAGTACCGGACAGTCCCCACATTTCCTGATGTTCGGAAGAGAGCCCCGATTGCCAGTAGACTTAGCTTTTGGGCTGAACAACAGTGAAGGCAAGTCATTAACAAAGTATGTAGCTGATTTAAGAGCCAGCATACAAGTTGGCTATGGATTCAGCAGAGAAAGCTAGGAGGAAACAAGGTAAGTACTATGATTTAAAGGTACGGGGTGCAAATTTACAGGTTGGCGACAGAGTTTTAGTGAAAGTTTTGACTTTCGATGGAAAGCACAAGATAGCGGACAGATGGGAAGAAGAGCCCTATTTGATTCACAACCAGCCAAATCCTGATATCCCAGTCTTTGTGGTGAAGAGGGAAGATGGCATTGGAAGAACTAAGACTCTTCATAGGAATCTATTACTGCCAATTGGATGCATCGACCCAGATGAGCAGGAAAAGATTACCAATAGACCAAAACCAAAACCCAGGAAAAAGAAGCCGCAAAACACATCAAGAGTAGAAACAGATCAAGCTAGAGAGGAACATGTAGTAGAAGAAAGTTCCAGTGACTCGGAAGTTGACTATTATTTTAAGGTACCGGTACCACCAGCTAGAAAAGCTCCAGCTGATGACCCACATGTTATCACTACTGAGGGAGCTGAGGAAGCTGAAGCAGCTGAAGAAGCTAAGAGAGTAGAGGAGCAGAGGCCTGAGCCAGAGAGGGTAGCCCGGGAAGACCCTGTACCCCAGGTGGAAGAGGGTAATGGCTCTGAGCCAAGTGAGAATACAGAGAGAGTATTAAGGAGATCAAGGAGAGAGAAAAGACCACCAAAACGGTTAAAGGAGTATCAAGTTTACCAAGTAAGTACTGATGACAGGAGTAAGAGTAAAGTAGATATCCTTAGACAAATGTTGGAGGATACTGATGTTCCAGAGGAACGGTTGATCTTATTGAGAGGTCTGATGGACCTGATTACCAAACTTTAGTACAACTATGTTTTTATGACTTTACTGTATATAGCAGATTATGATGTTACGCTGAGATTAATTAAATGACAGGGACGTCATTTCTCAAGCGGGGGGAGTTTGTGGTAGTTGTACTTTTTATATTTTTAAGATATGTATTTTAAATTGTACACATTATTCTCATTCTTTATTTTATTCATTCAGTCATTCACTCATTCATTCAGCGCTGTGCAATGCGATTTACTAACACTCTATGTTGTCTTGTTCAGTGTCTGTTATAAACCTAAACACCCCTATTTAGTTAATGTTGTATTCCAGGTAGACTACCAGGTAATGTTGTGAATGGGTTATTCCATTATGTAGTGGGACATTGATTTCTATTGGTCAGTGTGGTTGATTGGTTCTAAGGTAGAATTGGCGGGAATTACTATAATGATTTCCCTTATTATGAGAACTGGTTTCTGAAGGGTGTACCTGTGTATAGTGAAATTACCTATGTTTAAGTGTTGGAGACACCACCCTTATTCCTGTGAGTAATTTAATAAATAATTAAACTACTAAATAAGTATCTAAATAATTTCTTAATGAATGAGAAATCTAAATAATTCATTTTAATTCATTTTAATCTAAACTTGCTAAATAAAGTGTGAGTGTGTGTAAGGAATGTATATAAAGATTGGTAAAGATCTATAAAAAGCAAGTTAACTATTTTAATCTATTCTTGCATCCTAAATAAAGGATTTGAGAGTTTATTATAATTTTACGTATTGTTAATTAGGTCAGATATATTTGAAGTGAAGTCAGATTGGTTTAGCTAGGAGTTAGGAATTCACCTTATTCCATAAATGGGTATGTGTTTGTGTATTGATCAGATTGATTAATGTAAATATTGTTTATAAGTTATTTCTATGAATTAGAAGTAAAGTTTAATGGTTTAAAAAGATAACTAAACTGAGTGAAGTGTGACCTAATAATTTTAAACGGTATAAATGTAAGTGAACTATAAATGATTGTGTTAAAGTTGTGATTTATCTGTATGTATTGTCTTTGTATTGCTTTGTGTGTGTATGTGCTTACATGTTACTGTTATTGTAGGGTTGAATCTTATCTGATCTTATCTGATATGAACCTATACCAAAATAAATTGGATCCACACCCAGAGAACCATCTTGTTGTTTTATCAAACCAAGAACCGGTTACATATATTTTCATGATATCTAGTTAAATATGTAATTTTTGAAAGTAAATTTTATGACAAAAATATTGATTGAGTTTGAATAATTAGTGTCATCATTTAAAAAAAAGTGCAGGTATTTTGTGGTGTAAGAATTCAATTTGTCACTCAACTCTAAATTCTCTCATTGTAAATAATTGATTTCTGCTGACTTGCATCGATGATAAAAGTATATATGCTACAAATTTATATTTCAAAACTATTTAAACATAAAGATTTAATGTTAAAAAATATAAAGAGTATACACATGTAGGAAATTTCTTAGACAGACGGGTCTCCGTGGTGCTGTGTACGGTATCACTGTTGTCTTTACTTTGTTCTCTTTAGACAGTTTAATGATGTTATAGTTACTGTCTATATAAATCAAATCACAGTCTCTGTTCACAGTGTGTCCTCTATAAATGAGACCATCTCAATCTGTCAGATAATGTCGTTGCATATTTAATTTAAATTGGTTAGCTCGTCTGAACCAAAGGATGATAGAGCCACACATGCATGTACAATTTAAATAAAGGTATAAAAAGAAAACAAATATTTGATGAGATTTGTTCTTTGATCAAGAAAACTCATATTACTCTTGTGAATAAAGTGTTTGAAAGTAATTGAGGCTTCAATATTTTAGTATGTATCTTTAAGTATATAAAGAGTGTATTTATTGTATTATCACTAAAAAAACTTCATTTAAACAGACGTTGAGAATATTTGAAAAGCTCCACTGATTTACACTAAGTGAAATCTTGCATGCTTTGTAAAATACTAACACGGGTAGTTTTCTCAACACTGTAGTTGGATTAGGAGGCTGAAGGTCAACAAATTAATCACCAGATATAAATATTTTTTTAGATATGATATCGTAAGCTGTCAACAATCTTTTGGCAAAGAAACATTTCATACATTTAAGTTTTAAAATTTGATCATTTTTGTGTATCTATATCAAGAACTCTTCTTCTAAAGGTAAAAATAGTTTGAAAATGGCCACAACCGCCAACCCCTTTAAGTGGCGTTTTACACTGCAAGCTTTATATTTCTGCGGGATTTCAGAGCCGACCACAGGCGTTGTGTTTCAGTCGTGGCGCACATGTTAGAGCTCTGAGCCGCGATGTAAGGGGTCAGTCTTTCCTTCGTCTGTATGAACACACCGGGGGGGGGGGGGTGGGGTGGAGACAGGTCGTTCAGATGAAAAAGTGTAAACCGAGGTCTTGTATCGTAGGAGGTGCTGGAACGAAAAAGATCCCTCCATGATCTATGGCCCAGAGTGCCGAGTATATGACAAAATTTGCAGCTCTCCACAAGAAAGTGGTGCCGCCTCCATATAATCGAGTGAAAAATTCTCGAGAGGGACGTCAAATAATGTACAATTAATTATTATCTGTAATTATATAAGCTGTATCAGTGGAACAACATCTACTTCTTCCTCCCCGGTGACCACTGCGCCGTGCCTGAGGACGAAAGATTTTAAAGAATCCCCCTCCCCCTTGATACATTTGAAGCAAATTATGTTAAAAATTACGTTGGTTAAAGGTTTCGTCAAAGGTCAACAATTTCTAAAATTATTTTTACAATTGCTTCAAAACTATATGTGCGGTATGAAGTCAAAATGTTTACAGTTTATGAATATATCATTGATTAATAGATAGAAAGAATCACTTGATATCAAATATTTTTAAAAAGATATTTTTTGAGAAAAATGGTATCAGAAAATGTGCATATTTAAAGACAAATGCAACTGCTTAATTCTGTCCTTTTTGTGAAAACAATCATTGCAGAAATAATATATGTTTATCATGGAAGGGCAAGTTGGACATGAATGGTTTCTGAAAGGCTGCTATTGAAAGCATGACATGTAAAAAGACAATACCTCAGTAGAAACCGCCATTTGCAATGCACTTTCGCTTTCAAGTCTTAACATTTGGACAAAATAAACAGGGAAAACAACTTTCCAGAGACTATCTAAGTCGAACTTGCAGTTCATTGATAATCCTATTTTGTTTCTGCCGTGATGGTTTTCACTAAGAGCACGGAATTAAGTGCATTTTCTGAAGAAAAAAATATTCATTTTTAAAAAGATTTCTTCTCAATTTAAATATTTTTTCCAATTATTTTTTTATCAAGTGATACTTTCTATTCGTTAATCAATGACAAATTTATAAACTGTAAAAGTTTGAACCTTATGCCTCACATAGTTTTTGAGTTATTGTAAAATCAAATTTTTGGACGTGTTGACCTGTGACGAAACCTTCAGCTTTTAAGTATTGGGGAATCTGACAGTTAATATTGTCTTTCCTGATAAACTTTATTTTATCAAAAAAAATATACAACATGACTAAGATAGTCATGTTGTATAATTTTATTTGATAAAATAAAGTATATCAGGAAAGACAATATGTTAGAAGAAATAAGGAGAAAGAGAAAAAGGGGCAAGAGAATTTAAAGACTTGTACTATGAATATAAAAAGAAATGTCTATCTTGCTGTAATTAGAAAAAAGACATATACGAAAAGATTTTGCAAATACTGCTTTTTAATCAGTACTGGTACAGTAATTATAACTTGATTCTTTTATTTCGTGTAAATCAAGATTTTAATTAATAATTCATCAATTACGTTTAATGAAATTATTAAACACTTTCCTTACAAAATATCTGGAACTTAGATCTGCAAACCGGAATCACAACCTTACTTACCGAAAATGAAAGTCGATGTTTAAAAAGAATAATTACTTTTGTTCAATAATAATATAATTTAGGGACATCAAATCATACAAAGTGTATTCCATGACGAGAAAGTATGAGCTCTGGTGATAAGAGTTTATTTGCAAAATTTATTAAATTATTTGATATATATTTTTTAACTTTAATTCTTAACTTATGATTACGTAACATCAGAAAATTAGATTTTTTCAAATTTGAAAGTAAATGTATGATTTAGTAGTAATTTTAATAAGTAACTAAAATAGGAAATATACTTTCATACGCCACCATTCCACAAAAATATGTACCGGTAGTCCCTGATTGAATTCAAATTCAATCATTTCTGTTTAAAAGTGTATAATAATGGTTAAAGAAAAAAAGATATCTTCATGGAAAATATTGGTATGTGACTTTAATTGTTTCGTCCAACTTTCTGAAATTTACAACATAAATGCCCCACACATATTATTCGATATTTATTTTGCAACATATAAGATAATAATATTTTTTTGTTATTTATTCATTGCTGTCATGCCAAAACAATTCATAATCATTGTATCAAAACTCTTTTTAAAAAAAAATTAAGTCCCTGATTGAATTCAAATTCAATCATTTCTGTTTAAAAAGGTATAATAATGGTTAAAGAAAAAAATACTATATCTTCAATTCTTTACATCTTTTTAAATAAAAAATATATCGGCTAATATACTTCAAATATATCATCTACCGGTAGTCAAATACCAGAAAATATTTTATTCTAAATACGCCTTGCGTAAATACTGAAATATAGTAATACGGGAAAAATATTGGTATGTGACTTTAATTTTCTTAATAATAAACGCTCCACATTGTCCGATTTTTGTACAAACACTACATATCTCTTTGGAATCATTTAAAATATTCGCTTAAAGAAGTACTAGTGTTTGTAACTTTATTTTTAGCATATATAGATTTTTTAACAGTGTTAAAATGGTAAAATTAACAATACTGCTCTATATACTATGACAAGAATACTATTGATAAAAAATTACTATAATAAGAATACAAATAATTAAAATTTATCTCCAAAATGAAACAGAAATAAAACAAGTCATATCTTTACCAGTAGTTTCTGTTTCTTACACGAAAAGCAGTGTTGATTTGTATGCCCGTATTATTTCAGACAAAAGAATCTTGCAAGTTTAAAACAAGTTGAATATTTCGATCTATCAAGAGAGTGTACAGTTAATAATATGTCTCTGTGATTAGATTTAGCTTTTTGATCTCTTTCATACAAATTGGATTAGATTAAAAAATAAATCATTCCTAAAAATATTTCCAACTGTTTACCAAAATTCTGTTTTCATTACTAACATGACGTTTATAAAAATTGTGCCTTCAAATTACAGATTTCTAAAGGAGAAAAAAGGTTAATAATATGAATAAAGATATTATTTTTTTTTAGAAAATATAATACTATACAGATTTTTATATAAATATTTCACTCAAAAGATAAGTAGATTTGAATTCTAAGATAATCACATGTTTATAAAAAAAAAAAAATCTGAAAAAAAAAACAACTTAAAATCTAAAGCATCTTGTTAAAAAAAAATAGTTAAACTGCTTTCTCTTCTTTTTTCGTTTTTATTTTATCACTTTATACTACAAAAAATTTATCAAAAGTATGCCTTACACGAAATTTAAAGAAAATAAAAGTCTTCTATATGAATGTTTTAATGGAAAGAAAAAAATCCATACCGTGATACATGTGCATATTATTTACTCATGCTTATAAATTACTCCTAAGTTCCTCTCCTATTTATATATAGACAATGTTTTTGTTATAATTCTACCGGTACATGACCTTTTATACATAAACTAAACCACTCTTGTAAATAAATAAATACGAGGAAAACTGTATCGGTAAAAGATATTTAACCAACCTAAACACGTTACATTGAATTACTCTTATCTTCTGAATCTAAGTCGATACAACGCATCATTATCCACCAAAGTAATTGCACAAAAGAATCGTATTTAACCTGTAAACAAACACGTTATCGGTATTCCGTATGCCAGATAACGGAAACCGAAAGTAGGTTTTTTATACTCTGATAGATGAACTATAAGAGAAACTACATTATATATAAATACACTTCATAAAATCTTAGTACCACTGTCTTTTTCTCGAAAAAGAAAACAAGTAGATATATATACGCATTTATTTATTGGGACGCTCCTAGGTAATCTTGAGTGAAGTATATGGACGTCTGTGTTGTCAACTTTTATTTAAATGAATTTTACGTTCCAGTAAACACGGTCAATTGAAACATTTAACACCCAGGTCGTAATCTCCACAAATAGATAACGCAGCTCTGACCTGTTCCTCAGGGGTTAAATAAGTACAGGGAAACTAAATTCCAAATTATCTACAGGGGTTTAGTTGTTCTTAATCTTACGGTTTAATATTAATGAAATGTTAGGTTTTTTTCAATGTAGAATTCGCATTTAATTAAGAAATATTTATTGAAACGAGGATAATGTAATGATAACCCCAGATTTTTGTGAGATGTACTGAGAACAAAATTTTATTTTATCATTTCTTCTTGGAATTCTTATGAAACCACGTGTAGGCTAAATAAATTGACATATTAAAATTTAGTTTATTTCCTTTCCATCTAATACATTTTATTTTCAACATATACGATATAAATATTGTCTGATATTTATTCATAGCTGTCGTGCCAAAACGATTCATAATAATTGTAGCAAAACTCCAGCATTATGAAACCGAGAAA
>NW_026929351.1:0-37105 GCF_032062105.1 Saccostrea cuccullata | reverse complement strand
CGAACCAATGGAGGAACTTTTTCCGGTTTGGTTCAGAACCAATTCAACATGCCTCTGTACGTTACCCATATGTGCGATGCTGCTTTTTAAAAGTCGCATGATCCTTTTAAAAAGTAACAATTGCAGAAAATGTCTAGTTTAATAGATTATACAGCAAGTTTTACTCAGAATTTCATGTTTTTCTACTTTTTATGACTGGCCACGAAACAAATGGCCACCGAGCCCCCAATCGCCATTGTTTCAGAGACATTTTAGAGATTTTTTTTTAAATATGTATATTTTTCTCATTATCAACTATATCTACGTCACCGGTTATGGTGTATCAAGCAGGTCTATAGTTGTAGGATGAAGAAGAACAAATTGATATTCCACAAATGTCCGGAGTTTGCAGTTAAGGATTTGGCAAAAATGTTTATAATTTCAGATTGGGCAAACATGTTTCTGATTAAGCAATGGTATCTGAATGACCTACGACATTCCTATGCGTCCTGCATGTACTCTGATATACATGTAGTTAATAGATATCTATATTGCGTGATTTGATATTTGCTGATTTACATTCGAAATACTTGCCGAAGTCATTTTCATTTTCATAGATATCCACCATTTAACAGCTAAACATACTATTTCTCAAAACAATTTATTTCCTGTTTTTAACACAATTTTATCATTATCATCCATTTTAGAAAGCAAGAATTCTCACAAATCGACGTTTCCATGAAAGTTTGAAAATAACAAATAATAAAGCTCAAAAAGTCCATAAAACAATACAAATCAGGAGCAAAGCAAACACGTACCTCCGAAACATTAGAGGTTGAATCAGATGCGATAGAAGAGGTAGCATCCACTACACCCACTCTGTGCTGCTGGTCGTGATCAGGGAAAATCTTTTGAAAATTCATTGTGTAAATAATGGCCTAACAATTAATTTGAAAAAAGTCAGTCAGCATTTGATTTAAAGATATATTTTATTTGCTGACAAAGTCATTGTTTCAATCATTAAATTTACGCAATGATGACTTTAAACGAGACTGCTGATATTCTTATGTAAAGCAAGTTTTTTTTTCCTATCGTCTTTCTTATGGCAGTAGAAATTTAATCATTAAGTGTTTTCAATCCAATTTATGTAACCAATCGTTAGAAGTACTCTAGTACTTTTAGTCAATGGTTTGTGTCCAGCCAAGTCTTACACCTGGAAAGAACGGATAGGTGGGTTGCGCCTGAAGATCCACTGTTAACTGCTACAAGAAAACAATCATTTATGCGATGGAATTAGTAGTGTAATACATCAAGGTAGACTATTTGAAAAAAAAATTAATGGTAGGTATCGTTCTACATGAGCGCTCTTTATTTCAATGTGAAGGAAAATAAGTTTCTGTCTGTGTTTAAAATATCCTCATTAGAGAAGAAGGCCAGATGATACAACTAGAAAGGAAGTTTTAGACTTAATGTCACAAATGCTTCAAACTACTGTGTTTACTCATCACAGGAGCAAGTACCCTGTTTCAGTTTCAGCAATAATGCAGGAAAGTGCCTCAGAACAAACTGTGAGTTCCCCCACTTTGCCTTACGTGCCAGGGACAACACCACAAAAGAGTCTGTACCCTCTCAAGTGAAACCCAGTCAAGCTCAGTTAGATTTTTGCAAGGAAACAAGAACAAAGTCAGCCAGGCCGCAACATTCTAAGAAATAAGGATTGTGATGTAGTCACACAACTAAACCTTAAACTGTTAAATTTATGGCTAAAAACAATACAAAAGAGAGGTGGGATTACGTGCATTCCCTGCCGACTGGTCACAACCGCTGTGTGCTGTTTGTCATATAGGGAAAAAAGGTAATAATCAGAATGGATCTTTCGCCTCAACACTAAGTTTGAGGAATTTACTTACCGATTACTCTCCTTGGTAACAAAGTCTTCCATTTTCGTCAATTCATAGTTAGTTGCTTCTTTTGTTGTTTTTTTTTTCTATATAAACTTGCATCTTTTCACTGGAAGAAGTTTTATCATTCTCTGGAATGTAAAATGTCTGCATTGTCTGGTTTGATTTCTAAGTAAGGCCATAATAAAAATATTCCTAGATTCTCATCCCCGCCCGCCATGATTTTATACCCCCGCCATGATTTTATACCCCCACCTCGATTTTTTTAATTTCTGTTTTTCTTCGTCTTAATTCTGATCGGGATTGGTATTCATCTACCATTCTACTTTAGTTTTAAATCCCGCAAAAGTCGACATGATTTTGACAGCTGAAAAGATGGTAATTGCTGTAATACATGCGTAAATATTTTAAACAAGGGTCATTGGTTGAAAAAGATTGGTGATGATGTGAAGTAAGAGATAATTGAACCTTTACTGTGACTTTTATTCGGGTATTGTAGATAAAATTACACCGATTGCCCAGGTCAATAAAAAAATCTGCAAAATTGAAAAAATAAAAAATATAAAATAAAAGCCGCCCGCCCGCCTCTATTTTTAAAAAAAATCGGATGAGAATTTAGCAATTTATTTATTATGGCCTAAAGTTTATGTTTTCTTATCATTTTTACTCTAGTTTTATATGAATTGGAATGTATATATAATGAAGATTTATTTAATTCATTTTAAGGTATAGTAAAATTAATATCAACCAAAAAAATAAAATATTTATCATTTTTGTTATATTTAAATTTAATAACGATGAAATAAAATTAGACTTATTGTTAACTTAATGTTGTTAATATAAATACCATGAGATTTGGTTAGATTTCCTTAGAAATGTTTTTCTCCAAAATGTAAAGCAAAAACATAACGTAAAATCTTTATCTAGATTGTCGCTCCTCTTACCAAGGTTAAGATTACATCTCTTGATATCATTTGGGTATCTATGACGCTCCTAAGGAGGGTCTTCTTTGATTATGACATCCTTCTTAATCTGCAAAATAATAAATTATATACAGGTATTACGCAATAAAAAAAAATAGAACCAATACTACATATAATGCCCTATCAAACAGTGTTCAGTTTTCATAGAGTTACGATTGCATGGGGCAAATCATAGTTTTCTTTGAAATTATCGTTGAACGAATTTCATATTGATAAAATGTATTTAATTCATGTCTATATAGTCTTTCAAATTGAAAGTTAATGAACATTGGGAAATTCTAGTAGAAAATGTACTATAAAGAAGTAGATGTGTATAGCAAACAACGCGAACGAGCATGAGTCAATACATTTATTTATAGCAAAAGTTAACAATTAGATCGGTTCGTTATCTATAATGCATGTGATAAAAATATATCCACTTACCTCTTTCTTTTTTAAGCAAAACGGACGCCATCTTTTTCTCGTTTATTGTGGTTCTGCTTCCACATCTTTTCCCTTTTTTTCTGACGCCTCTGTCTTGGGCTCTTTTCAGTGGAAGAAGTTTTATCATTCTCTGGAATGTTGAGTTATATCTTAGGTAATGCTTATTTCATCTTGAACTCTTTTCTTAACATATATACATATATTGAATTGATGAATTATATATCCTTCTGCATTTAAAATAGGTATGATTTTAATAAAATAAAATTATCTAAAGAAAATATGGTATCATATACATTATAATAAATGACTACTGACATGATGCTTTCATCAATTTTACTTTGAAATGGGTGAGAAATAGAATGTAAATTTCATTTTGAAAGAAACAAGACTTCATCAAAAACATTAAGTGCCTCCAAGACGGCCATTTCAAGGTACGTTTCCATCTAAAATTTGTTAAGTTATACAACACAAGCAGTTTTCAAGCACATAGTGAAAGGATTAAATAAGATTGGACAGGGTAAATCCTTGCATTAAATATTATATTAAAATACACACACAGATACATTAATTTGTTTGTAACATTTATATTGAAACATTGTTTTGGAAAGTACATTTGAATGGAAATTCCTGGAATCTATCATAATCTTTGATTTATATCAATCATTACATCCATCTACATTTTTAAATGAGTGTTTATTCAACCAAGAACAAAATCTGATTAACAAATAATAATCGATTATTTAAGTTTTATTTCTATTCATTTCTGTTCCTTGACTTGATATTACTTATTTGGGCTCTTATCACTGGATGGGAAGAAGTTTAAGCAGTCTCTGGAATGTTGTTATATCTTAGGTAATGATTCTTGATATTTGATCTTGCAACTCTTTTCTAAAAATATATATTGAAAAATATTTACATCGATAAATAACATATCTTTCTACCCTTAAAATTGGTATATTTTTAAAGGAAAATAAAATTATCTATAGAATAAATGCTTTTTTATTTATTAAAATAAATGACTTTTGACTTGCTGCTTCAATGGCACCTGATCCCACCTGTGATGTTGCGGGGTCCGTGTTTGCTCTGCTCTTATTTTGTATTGTTTTATGGACTTTGAGATTGAATACTGTTCGTTATCTCCATATCCTTCCTCAATATGTTTTGCTTTTAAATAGACGAAAAATAGGTGACATAATAAAAAAAATTAAAATATTTCTTCCATGCTAAAAATCAATTCTCTTTGCTACAAAAAACGATATGGAGATAGAAAACAGTATTCAATCTCAAAGTTCATAAAACAATACAAAACAGGAGCGATAAATCAGAGGTAGGATCAGTTGCCATGGAGAAGTGAGCATCCCCTGCCAGGATTCTTCTTTAGGGCATTCGAAACTATATTATGTAGCTCCAAGACGACTATACTTGGTTTGTTTCCATCTATAATTTGTTAACTTACACAATATAAACGCACTTTCAGCAGTTACACGAAAGACACGACAAGGTTAATCCTTGCATTAAATATTCTTTTAAAATGCATGCATTAATTTGTTACATTGATATTGAATTAAAGTTGTTGTTGTTATGAACATTATTATAGATTTTGTTTTGTTTTTTCTATACAGTGTACACAAAAATTTAACATGTTTTTGTTTTCAATTATTTCGTAGCACACGTACCGGGGGTATACATGATATACATGTACAGAGAATATTAATATAATTGAAAAAAAGTGTAGAGAAATTTACTATAGTCTTCGATTCTATTTTTAGGTGGAACACTGTTCAGTATCTTAGATTTTTTCCCTTTAGCTTAAGAAAGTCTTCAATCAAACTTTATTTATATTGCTGATTAAAAAAGATTATGTTGCATTAACAAAATGGATATTGGATTACTTATCTACAGTCGGTTATGTTTTCTGAACATTCCAGCATTGGTAGCTTTATTTTTCTTATTTATTATTATTTTTTTTAAAAAATTACCATGAACAACAGAAAAATAAATAGCAAAACGTATGAGTGGTTCGAACTAACTTACTTTTTGAAAATAAGCATACTTTTCATTCAAACGAAAAGCTGGTCACATGTAATGACTTTGTTTACTTAATAAGGTCTTTGTACATACCTGTTTCCCGTTAACAGCATTTTCGGACATCCTCCCTCTGATGATACTCTATGAGACTTCTGTGACCAGCTGTGGCATCCTCCCACGAATGTTCTGCATCTACAAAGGTTGGGATTTCAATTCCATCTTTCGCAGGTAAAAACAATCGTTATCGTATATACTGAAAGGAAAAAGAAACGCAGGGTAAACTTGTGAGATTTTATTTTTCTTTTAAGTATTCCTATCTAATTTGTACAATCATCTTTCTGAAAGATATAACCAAAATCGCATTTAAATTTGTCTAATAATTCATGAGTTATTGAATCTCGTATGACTATACCCCCAAAAGTTAAAATCGAAAAACTCTCATTATCTTCAATGTCTCTCCCGCACATCTGTCATGAGCCTTATTTCTCTTTTGCATGGAATTCACCAGAGTCTTTATCTTTCAAACCCTGCCTATATTGGGCATGGGTAAACATGCCAAGAAATAAGTCATCCGACGCGCGCATGTGCTAACGAGAGGAACACACCAATAAGTTGACTGGCTCAAAACCAAAATGCGGCATTGTTTTCTTTCATTTTTCCTGTGAATGTAATGATTATTTTAGTCTACTGTATATAAAAATTATTTTGATAACTGCTTTTATGTAAACGAGTTAATCTTGATTTAATTCGATTTGTTGGTTTTCTGTATGTAATCTTAATTAGTGTGTAACCCGTGGTGAGCCTCGATGCATCAGATATTCCCCTGATTTCTGATTGGTTAATTAAATTTGGCGATCATATTACAATTTTAGCATTCCTGATGAAACACTGTACAAGGCTCTGCAGATCTTTTAATACTGGTCAAGTTTCTTGACTTTCCATTCTATTTTCCCGTATATCCAAACTTGGGAAATGATCCTGGATACGCAATTAATTCAGGAAGGTAAATGTTTAGCATGTGATGATTGCAAGTTTGACGGATAGGAGCTGAACAGTCAATATTCACAATGTTGACTGTTTAACGCCGCCATGTGACAGGCTAATCGATCTCCTTTGTTTTTGTTTGTTCTCTTAAAAGTTCTTTTAACATACAAGGCTCTATGATCAGAAAATAATTGACCAAACTTTATATTTACTAATAATATTTCATCTATGTATGAAGGAAAGTACATATTCACTCGTGCTTACTGCCATATGCATATTACATAACATTTGTGTAGAGTGGAGCAATATCGCTGGGATCGCAGACACGATTTACTGATATAGAGAATATTACACTAAAAGTTTGATTTAAGGTCATGGTTTTATTTCATGACTGGAACGACTTTGAGGACCAAGTGATGCATTTCAGGCTCATTTTAACCTTGCTCAAGGTGAAATCCGATGCTTCAGTATAAGTTGGGAAGGAGTGAAAAATTTACTCAAAAATCAGTACTGCATAACGTCTTTCAAACCAGTGATGATCATACGACAGATAGGACAGATAGGGGGAATGACATTTGTAGTGTATCAACTGTGGTTTGTAATATTTCTGAGCTAATGGAAACCATGGGAAAGTTGAACTGCGTATTAAAAATTGATCAGACATATAATTGTCTGTATATTAAAGATTTATCAGACATGCATTTGTCTGTATATTGAAAATTTATCAGACATGTATTTGTATATCGAAAATTTATGACATGTATTTGTTTGTACACTGTATATTGGAAATTTATCAGACATGTATTTGTCTGTTTAGATAATTTTCAGACATGTATTTGTCTACATTAACAAAATGTCTTCTGATCAAATGTAATTGACAAAATAAGTGTTACTATTATAGATGTCCTCTGAGCAGCCGTCCAAACGGCGGTGGAAGGAGGTATCCAAGCAGTCAGGAACAATTGACCAATCAGACAAGAATAAGACTGTGTAATCAATAACTGCTGCAGTAACAGCACAAGTCTTGGAGAATTTAAAGGCAGTGGGCCTTATTCCAAAACCAAAAAAACGACAATTGTGGAACCACTTACGTCTGGGAAAAACGCATATATTTAACAATTGAAACTTGGACAGAAAGTTAGAGAGACACCCCTCTTACATGGTACCATGAGAAAGAGTTGTATCAGAGTTAAGGTTAATAGCAGCTTCGGTACGAATTTGGCCTCCAAATAAATTTCAAGAGAGTAATGGCAAACGACAGCCCTTTCGTCCCAGATACTGCTTTGCATATAACAAGGGAAAAAATGTAACTCCTACCCATGTAAATTCTCCTATACCTACCAAGAATGTTATGGCCTCCGCCTTCGATCACAGTGTACAAGCACACGGTCCAACTCTACCCCTTCAAATAGAAATGTTAACAGCACTTCCAACTCCGATACACCCCGTAAAACTCAAAAATGAGTTACATGGTTATGAACAAGAAAAACTGAATTTTCTAGTTTCAGGGTTCACATGGTTTCCGTTTAGGTTGTGTCAATACCCCTTCCCTTCACCCTCCTCATAATCACAAATCAACTTATGAACACCCAGATATTGCTGATGACTATATTATTGCAGGTCATTGTGGCAGACAACATGGGGAAGGAAAGTGCTTAATGAACTTCCTTCCAAATGTAAAAACACTGGTCACTGCGAAATTCTGTAAGACACAATCGACTGTACATTCCTTAGAAGAAACAAAAGACCCGTACTTTGGTTTAATTAGTGTAGACAGTGTTCATGTCGCGCCATAGACAGAAAAAGCGACCATCATCAAAACATCTGTCATGTTTAGGTTAGAAACAGGAGCTCAAACGAACATTATACTGCAAGATGAATTGAAAAAGTTAAGGGACGAACACCATGGGTTTCACCTCGTGTATGACTATGCATACCAAAACCGAAGCAAAACGGAGTACGATTCTGTGTGGATATGCCTCAAGCAAATAATGCGATAATGCAGTAGCGATTTCCAGTTCGGAATATAGAAGAAACATAAAAAGAAATGAATTGAACAAAATGTTCCTAAATCTTGATCTAAAATCCGGATGCCATCAAACTGAATAAGAGCCAGTGTTGTGTATATATGATCACATTATGTGGTCAGATCAAGTGAAGTCAGACTGCAATTCCGGAATATTAGTACTAATACGTTTTTGGTTAAACCCAGCTTTTCCTACCATACATTTATATGTTTTAAATTGATATATAAATTATATTTGAAACATTGGCATATTTATTTTTGTAGTGCCATCCTTTTGCTGTACACCTACTGTTTTTTTTTTTATTTTTGGCAAAAAATGATTATCTGTAAATTTAGGGGAACAGTATATTAATATATTTTTGTGCTATTATCTTTTGATCTGATCCCTTATTATGTGAGGTATCATTTTTTCTTATTTCGTCATTTTTAGCTCTACTGGTCAGAGACCAGAAGAGCTTATGCGATAGTAAGATGTCCGTCGTCCGTCCTTCTGTCAGTCTGTCTATAAACAATTTCTCAAAACACTACTCCTCACACAGTTTTGGTCTAGATCTGATTTTAATATACCTTGGCACACAAGTAGAATACACAAAGATACATAAAACAGTGCATCGGATTTTGATTTCGATGAACGGTGTCGCCATGGTTACTAAAAGATAGAATTTTCTGTGAAATTCCTTTAAAATGCTACTCCTCCTACAGTTATGATCTGATTTCAATATAACTTGCCACACAAGTAGACTATACTAAGATACATAAAATAGTGCATCGGTTTTTGATTTCGATTTACGGTGTTGCCATGGTTACTAAAAATAGAATTTTCTGTAAAATTCCTTTAAAACACTACTCCTCCTACAGTTTTGGTCTGATTACAATATAACTTGGCCCACAAATAGTCTACATTAAGATACATAAAACAGTGCATCAGTTTTTGATTTTGATGAACAGTGTTGCCATGGCTACTAAAAATAGAAATTTCTGTTAAATTCCTTTTATACGCTACTCCTCCTACAGTTTTGGTCTGATTTCAATATAACTTGGCCCACAAGTAGTCTACATTAAGATACATAGAATAGTGCATCAGATTTTGATTAGACGGGCTTATTTCGCAAAGAGCAATTGATTATGTGATCCTGTTCAAAGCAGGATGTTGACCCCATAGTCGCCATTTTAAAGTTACGTGCAAAAATATACTTCTTACTCTGAACCGCTTTTGAGATAATACAAACGCTAAATAAAGCAACAAAAATAAAACGAAGTTTTATCTATATAAAATAAACATTAGTAGTAATGACTTTGAAAACTTCATATGTCAAAGAATATAATTCATTAGCGTAAGGATTTTTGATAATCAGTGCTACCGTAGTTCTCTACACATACGAGGTAAAGCAGCTGCGGTACCAGATTAATTCTGATTCTAACAAAATCGGACCGTGGTATTAGGATTGAAAAACTCACTGTCAGTGTCTTATCATTTGTGTTGATAGTTTTAAAATAATTTTTTCATCAGAATATAAACGTGATTCATGTAAGAAATCCATTCTACCCTGTAAATGAGCCCTGCTCTCTGTACTTCTGAGTACTTTGATTTTGATGAATGGTGTTGCCATGGTTACTGAAAAAAGAATTTCCTGTGAAATTTCTTTAAAACGCAACTCCTCCTACAGTTTTGGTCTGATTTCAATATAACTTGGCACACAAGTAGACTACACTATGATATATAGAATAAGGCACCAGTGTTTGATGAACAGTGTTGCCATGGTTACTAAAAATAGAAATGTCTGTGAAATTCCTTCAAAAAGCTACTCCTTCTACAGTTGTGGTCTGATGGCAATGGCTTCTTTTCTCATCCTTTGTTATAAGTACAAACCAGTAGAGCTACAGTCTCGACAGAGACTTCTGGTTAATAAATGACATATTACATCGCAACAAAGGTGTTGGTTTTATTTGATTATATCTCAGCAAAATTAGAGCTGCAGTGAGATCGTGCAGCATGAGGAAACATAAATTACATTTCGTTTAACCTTTCATTTCCAAAACAAACACATGGTGAAGAATTTCAACCCGGTCTATTGCATTCTAACAGAGCAAACAACAAATTACGAGTGACTGAGCCTGATACCTCTCTTGATTTAAATCCCGCCATATTTGACCGGAAATACGAGAGCTACGGTGAAGATTATCATTTCTAACCACCTTCTAATTTGAACACCCAGGCTGATTCGACAGTTCAAACGTGCCTGATCCAAGTGTTCAGTATCCATTTGAAGTATCTGATCCACTTTAAACCAACTGTATCCACTCGTTCACGTTCCTCCTACGGCCGCACACCACCCTTCTACAGCGCTGCCTCAAAAATTTTCGCGGGAAAAAAGGCCAAGATGTTTTTTAAAGTTTCAATTAAAATATGATTCTTACCCTATTATTCGTCGATTGTTGATTAATATAAGAGTTATCTCCCGTATTCTTATCACATGACCAATGACATAATCTGATGATGTATCAATGTTTTTGTCTGCTATTTTTATCGTTGGGTGATTTCCAACATGGGACGCGTCAAAAGAAACTAGATATCATTGAGATAGTGGCCATCTCATAGGGCCCGCTTTCAACAATGAACATGAAAATGTAAGGTAGTTTAGAAGGGTTTATTTTGAAGAAAAACATTTTTGTACAACAGTAAAAGTCATTTAGTATGACTTCACGGATATTGCAAATTTACAGATATATATCGAGTTTATATTGTATCCTCAGTTATAAATTTACTGGAATTAAGGGGAAGAAATTATGCACCAAACAAAGATTTTAAACAGAGAGGCTAATTCTGACCATGATCTAGATACTTTGTTCAAGGTCACTGCACATCGATTTACCAGTGGCACTCTGTTTGTGAAGTATGAGCCAGATTGTGTCAAGGAGAGAAAAGATATGTTTCGGATATATATTTATATTTATTTCGCCCCAAAACTTTTGAGACGGACTTTGTTTATAACGTCCGCAATTTTGTTTTTCCGCGAATACTTTTGAGGCAGCGCTGTACTTCCAACGTACTTATTCTTTCCATCATAAATACGGAGATAATATCATTTCGTAAATTTTCTGGATATCCCCATGAGGATGCCGCAAAGATCGTGGTGGAATTAGACAGTTACATGACACTACTGTTCCTGACATACATTTAAAATTTACTAAGTACAGCAGTCTTCCATATGCACCTCTTGGAACCTGTTCAAAAATGGTTTTGTTTTATCCCTTCCGTCCACAGAAAGAGAATATTTCAGTGCATTGGGGGTCAGTCACCATCCCAAACATTCTTTTTTTTGCAGTGGAAAAGACACTTCCTTGAAAACTGTCCTTATCTCTGCTTAGTCAGGAGAAGCAGCAGGGTACCGTACAAATTTCGTAGGATAACCACCTGTAAAACCGGGTTCCACACGTTCAACAGAACTTGGTGACCTGAAAGACCAAGTCCAGAAGCTTCCAAATATGATGGAGGACCACCTTCACTTTCAGACCCGTCCTAGTAAAGGACGGCGTCGGGATAATAACCGATCCAGAAGCACTTGCCGTCGCTGTAATGGACCGGGCCAATAGTGTCAAGGGTGAGCCATATGGTACACAAGGTTGCATGCGATTCGCGCAGCCACCTTCAGTCCTTTCTATTACGGGTATGTTTCTGAAGACACAACCAAGTCCGTATCATTCTTCGCCAATCAAGATGCTCGGATTCAAGAAACAATTTTTGTCTGTCACAAAGATTAGTACAAATAGAAAAGAATCATGTTTGCAAGTTCGTGTGAGCCGGGAAAATTCTAGAGAATAATACAGCAAGTACGGTATTACAAACGATCAGGGGCTGTAACAATATACATTCGGCAAAACAAAAGGACATGGCAATGCGCTTCGGGGAATTTTCCATAAACTTCAAGAGAGTAATCTGACCTTGAGAAAATTTAAAAGCGAGCTGAAATGAATCAGGCACATATAGTCCAAAGAAGGAATTAAAGTCCATCGAGAGAAAGTCAAAGTCCGCACTTTTTTAAACTTGTCAATTACTGCATCTTCGCTAGCAAAAGGTTTCTGATACGCTACTCTCCTCATAAACCATTGGCCTACGGTGTTCATAGAAATCCGCATTTTTTTCCAGAGTTCTGATTGGATTTCAGT
The DNA here is from genome assembly GCF_032062105.1 of Saccostrea cuccullata. Lineage (NCBI taxonomy): Eukaryota > Metazoa > Mollusca > Bivalvia > Ostreida > Ostreidae > Saccostrea > Saccostrea cuccullata. The sequence goes on along the minus strand of NW_026929351.1, from coordinate 24,614 downwards.
ACACCCAGGTCGACCAATCAGCAATTGTTTTTGTAAATGACGATATTTGCGTTCGGGATACATCTTTACTCTTTAATCTCGGAAATGAAAAATGCTAGTAAACAACGATCCGTAAGATAACATTCAATTCTATGAATAGCCACGGTGTCATCCGATATCTTCTAAATATGTGATTAAGAATCTATATTGAAGCTTTAGATTTGTTCTATAAATAATGAATAAACATAACATATTGCTTCTTAATTATTCTTGAAAAAACTTTGATTTAATTTTTTTAACACGTGTTTTTATTTCTGGCGATGACGCAATCTGTGCGTACCTGATAGATTCGAGATCACGTGACGGAAAACAATCCCGTCTTTTGACTTCACCGTATGCCAAGGGTTTATGAGGAGAGGAGCGTATCAGAAACCCTTGGCTAGCGAAGATGCAATTACTGCGGAAAATTTATTCCGAATAAAGCTACTACAGCTGAGCCAATCCCTAAGCTGACACGCAAGTCAACAAAATAAAGAGTGGGGAAACACTGACACAAAGGCGTTCATTCAACAGAAAATATTTATTATTATCATCATCAGATGTCATGGCGCAATACAAGCTAAGTGCAGAATCAAGACTGATATTAGATGGAAATACTTATAAGCTAGAACCGATATAAGAACAGAAACGAAAGAGCTAAGAATTTCGTCCAGTGTCTTACGCAAGTCCTTCCCTTACTGACACGGAGCAGAGGTACTCTCAAGCCGAGTTTAATTGTAATTTTCAAAATTAACTTTCCGTTCAGGAAGAAAATCTTTGCCACCATACAAACGCTAGTGTTGATCTAGTTTTATATTGAGTTAATACATCAAGAGAGATAACTATTGGTAAGGAACTATTTTGTGCTTATTCAGTGATATTCCAAATTAGAGATTAACAAGTGGTAGCAGAACGTAAAGAAGGATATGGTGATAACGACGGGTATTCAATCTCAAAGTCCATAAAACAATACAAAAGAAGAGCAGGGCAAACACGGACCTCCGAAACATCAGAGGTGGGATCAGTGTGTTGGAGGATTGAGCATTCCCTGCCGACCGGTCACGCCCGCCGTGTGCTCCTCAACTCAATAAAATCAACTTAAGGATCGAGAGCAAGGTACATGTAGTGAACTGCGTCACAAGAAGTTTAAACGGCGATTCTGTCTGGGAATGATTTTAAGAGGACCACAGTGAATCAATTATGGCGACCAAGATCAATACAACTAGGTTTAAATGGCTTTGCCTTATGAACGGTACAGATATAAGTTACTGGCTTGGGGTGAAAAATCAAAGCGTGCAAAAGGGAAGAAAGGCGTTGCTGTTTTAAATTTTTAATATTTTTTATTAACTACTTCACCTATATAAGTATAGAGAATTTTTGAGAGTGCAAGTATGTGTCAATCAAACCCATCCAAGAATTTGAAATTTCAATAACTTTAATCTAGACAAGTGCAAATTTAATATTTTCCATCAGAACTTAATTTTTATTATGTTTCGGAGCCGAGGCTGACGTTATTACTTGTCACGCTGCAGCCATATCTACGTGTTGAAGTGAACCACAGACCTTAATATTTTGTGATTTTGAAACAATATTACAGTATCCAGGTAAGTATTATATATAAGTACATACTGACAGTTCAAAACGAACACTCAAAAGAGAGGCCACCGTGTAGGCTGAAGCAGCTTCGGGTGACTGTGCGATAATGAATATGGTGAAAAAAATGAGGGATGAACTGTCTTCATTACGATCTGAAGTTCAGGAGTTGCGGAAGGCGAAGACGGTAACTAAAGACTGTACAAAAGGTACAAAAGAAAGGAAGTGTTTCCAATGTCACGAACCAGGACACAAAAAGAGAAACTGTCCTAAGGCAAAGACTGTAACTTTGGGGTTTACACTGTGAATCATGAAGATGTGCCAGATTCTAACTAAGGAAGATGTGTAGTAATTAGTTCATGAGCCACTGGGGGTGGTCGGTACCATTTTGGGTGAATAAACTTTATGGTGATATTTGGTAAGGTATACCCCTAACTAGTAGGAAAATGTATGATAGCATCAAATCTGTTGTGGCTTCCATGCTGGAGACACAGATATTGCCCTTTATTTGCTCAAATTAGGTATTTTGAGCTAAATATATTTGCAGCCTGCAAAGTATTTGTCACACAGTTGCCATCCGTGATAGAAAGTTCTACCAGAATTACTCCGAGATATGATGAACATATCAAAACAGCATTAACTGAGTTACTAGCCGTGATTCCAACAAAAATTGCATATTTTTACCACTTTTTTCAACAATTACATCAACCTAAAAAATCTGTATAAAGAAAAAGATAAGTACCAACGCACATATACTAGTTTAGTTATCCGTCCGCCGGTGACGACGATGACCACTGTCTCATCTTCGTGGGAGAGGGGGATGACCTGGACGGTGGGTGCGGAGGTGACTGGTCAGGCCGATCCTCGCAGAAGCAAAGGATGGAGTTTTTCGACTAGAGCCACGCCCCTTCTTTGTAAATCTCAGCTGGGATGGAGTATGGGGCTATTGGCCAAGTGCTTTGCCAGTTGACAACAGACTAATTGCTTTCTGGATCTCATCCAACGTGGGGACGGCATCCAGTGACTAGTTGATGGGAACCTGGGAAGACGGTTGATGGCTTCGTCATTGATGGTAGAAGGGCGGTTTAAAACGCCAATGGAATGTTCCGCCCTCCTGTCGAGTATCTTTTCCTTCTCTGTGGTGAGTGTTAACCCGTCATCACTGAGGAGAGGGGATGAGCTTGATGGAGTTGGCCCGTAGACTTCCCCAAGTCCATAGTAAAATTTCTTCCTAGGCCTGTCATGAGATTTGGCGTAGCATTGGATCTCGTCAGCTTTGGCACTCAGCCAGGAGTCCTGCATATCCCGAAGCTTTTGCTGCACTGTGCTGCGAGCGTTCCTCAGAGTGTCTTTCTTGGCTGTGGAGGTGGAATCATTTATATGAGCCTTGTAAGCGCAATGTTTGTCTTTTAGAAGCTACATGATCTCGGCACGGTTCTCATCAAACCAGTCTTTGTGCTATTTTGGTGGAGGGCCCAAGACGATCGAAGGCTGTATTGTACACTGTATTACAAAGTGTGTTCCATGCTGCTTCCACGTCGTGGTCATCCAGGGTTGGGGTTAGGGTGGAGTTCAGACGTTCTTCCAGGGTGTCAGCAAAGTACTGAGAGGTGGAAGGCAACTTGAGCTTACCAATGTTGAGGCGTTTTGAAGCCTTAGTCTCCTGAGTTTAGAGACTGTGAGATGGTGATCTGTCCAGCACTCCGTGCCGCACATAGCCTTGGCGAACAAACGAACTGCCTGTCTGTCTCTCTTCCTGACAATGACGTACTCCTGATCCTTGTTTCTTCTTGTTCTCTTTGTTATTTCGACCGCATGTGTAGGATCCCCATCAGCCGCGGTAAAATGGATAGGGAAAGGTGGAGCAGGCAACGTTTGGGATATTTTTATAATCCGCTCCTCTTGTCATGGAGGTGAGCAGTGCCTTTCTAAAGAGGTCTGCTCAGTAGCACAGGAGGCTGCCGAACACCAACGCTGCTCTGGTCGTTGAAGAGCGACCCTATGGTCTGGGCTCTCTGTGTGCAGGTCAGCGACTACCAACTTCAAGAGACTCTGCACCTGTCACCTTCGTTACTCGCCTGTCGCCACAAGGCTTGGGGTGGATGTTAGACGGGATGGAAGATGATCAATAACTTGCGCGATAAGTTTGAAAAAAATGAAGAAGGGTTGAGCGTCTCCGACCTTACTTTCTCGCCCGCACCATCTAGATCTAGTGGCAAGACATATGACAGGACGTGTGGAGATGAAGACAGATGCAGCAGATGACCAAGATGTGTTATATGTGCCTTACCTTGCTCCAAGCATTCCAGGGTGCTTGCTGTGTCCGCCTTCTTCTCCGTTGAACCATGACGGTTTCCTCCGCAGAGTCCGCCGCTGCACAGTCTTTACATGCGTTATAGGTGGACAAGCCCTCAATCAACAGGGTTAGAGACCCATCAGCGCTTTGTGTAGAGAGTGCTCTCTTAGAGGGATCTCCCTTAAGAGTGTACGGTTTCCTTCTACCCGGACTAGTGGAGGGATGGGGTGTCAGGCCATTGCAGGTCGTGAGACACAGCCCACAAAGCACATATATGATTGTGCACATATGTTGCTTAATTATGATGTCAAAAATATATAATATATTACACGTTTAACTTAAATGAACATATGTGTCCACTATCACCATGGTTTAGCATGAGATTAAATAAATAAAACATTTTACGTAAAGGCTCTACTTGAGATATGATATATTCACAATATCTTTGTTAAATAAAGAATGTATGCACAGGGTAAATCAAGGGAATTTTTTTTCAATTTTCATTTTTAAGATAGGGATAAAGATTTTCTATTAAATCAAGTTATATATATTTGTTACTGAAATAATGTTTTGAAATGCTAATACGTGATAAGATTTCTTTAAATAAAATGACCATGTAATATGTTTTTGTTGTGAAAATTGTCAAAGTAGTAATTTGTTTCCTTTGATCAAAATTTCAAAATTGCGTATTCCACTTTTATGATCAAGCGTAGAATTATATTCCTATACAATTTAGACCGCTCATTACAGAGCCAATATTGAATAACAAGTAAACAGGATAATACCATGGTCTGCATTCAAAAGAATTTTCAAGAAAATATCATCCGAAATAAGACGGAAATTGCGCATTGAAAAACAAACCTTCTTCTTTCAAAGACACGACTGAGAGAACGAACAATTTAAGTTGCGTTGGTGTACAAAAACAGTTGATACACCATTAAAGCCACAATCAATTTAATGCTATCATATATTTTCTGAAGGTAGAGATGTATGTCCTTCAAAAATTAGCTATGAAAATTATTCACCCGAGATGGTACCGATACCGAAAAATTCATGGCCTGGCTCATGCACTAATTAAAGAACATAGCTGTACGAAGTGAACTACCTATACCATTACCTATGAACGAGGGAGGGGCCATTGTAAGTACAAACTAATTGATTAGTTTGATGAGGGAGGGACCTTAAATTTGAAAGTACAAAGTACTGAATAAGGTTAACATCTCCATTGAAATATATCTTGATTTTCTTTTTTAAAGTGATTCATAATTTTTTACGAAAAAAAGTTCAATTAGGTGGGTTTTTTGAGAATTTAAATGACTTACAAAGTTAAATTTTGAAAGCTTGTGAAAAATCAACATAAATGTGTTAATTTTTAGCAGAAAGATGAGTATCAGGTACATAATTCTAAGCCTGTCTTTATACAAGAAATGATATTACTGTGTGAGAACTGGGCAGTTATCGTGGTATGGTGTTCATGTCCATCCGTCTTTCTTTAACTCTTTTCATATCTGGTTCAAATATCAAAGTTAAACTATGAAGTGTATTGTAGTGATCAGACATTGCTTATCTTAACTTAATCCTAAGCTCCGCCTACACGTGATGATGGACATTACTCTACACGTGCTTCAGTGACTTTATCTTAAGTGTTTCTCTGGATGTTCAGTAGTCGCTTGTATTCTGTTATATGTTTAATATGTGTTTACTAAGATAAAGATTATGAACAAAGCTACAGACTTCCTTATGTATTAAAAGGAATATAACATGTACAGTTATCGATTTTTCCCCTTCCACTCTTAAAACTGTTTATAATTTTTGGGAGTTGAACTATGTTCAATCTCCCATGGTTATCACGTATTTAACATGCGCAGTAATTTGTGTTGATTATATAGAGCCGAAAGCGAGGCAACTGTGTCGGCTGATTTACTCCGATGATATTCAACAGAAAACATGCATAAACATCCGCAACAAATAGTACGCCATTTTCTCCTGAATTGATCTAATTTTCATAATTTGAATTGTAAGTGAATGTAATAATGATAAAGTAATCTTATTATGAATATTAGATTTCGTTCAAAGTAAAACTAAATTATAAAGAACCTCAAAAGCTTTTCGTTATGGAACTCATTTTTTGCGTGGTGTCATACACTGAAAAAAAAACGATCGACAACTCTACATACTAACGGCAAGCGGGTAAATCTAGTCGTCCCGACGGCCGACGGTGCAGCATTTTTAGCAATTTCTTTTTTACCGGTGGACAGAATTTATTCAAACTTTTCATGAACATTTTCTTGGTTTAAATGAATTCATTAATGCATAAAAACTTTAGGAAACATGCGTATTTATTAGTAAATCAGCAGTATTACCTGCCAAAAGCGGTAAATCTAGTACTCTGTTATAAATGTTAAAACCAAAAAACGGACACTGATGTTTTGGTAAAATCATTTCGTAAAAACAACAAAATGAAGTTTAAAAAAAAAAACACATTTACATACCAGATAACTCGTACGCGCACAAACTCTCACATACGAGGGGTTATCAAAAAGTTCGTGGACTAGCGCCATACAATTAAAACCGCTCAAAGTACATCAACGAATTTTGAAATATCTAGTTAGCATCATCTTTTCTATCCAAAGAATAAACCTCATATCATGAATTTTATTTTTTGATAAATGGGTAATGTTTTTGTAAGCAATGGTATGCTTAAGCGGCGCAACCTCGAAAACGACGTTTTTTCGACCTATGTATAACTGAGAAAAACTCATTCTATATGATTATTTGACATCCAAAAATCCCGTTAATTTAGGTATGTGTCGGGACACAATTGTTCTATAAAATATGAAATTTTCACTTCATTCTTGAAGTTCTATGAAATTTTATCGTACATTTTACACGGAATGTCCAAACAAATAATGCTTGAAAATGACGTCAAAAGGGTGGAGGGGTTTCCGTTTCCAACATTATATAAAGTTCTGCCCCTGAAAAAAATAGTACAGACCTAAAATATGTTGAAACTGGCTACAGAGAAATAATATGCATCCAGAGTACTTGTTTTTTAATGTCAAAATAGATTCAGAGAGTAAAGGGATACACAGTTAATGTCGATTTGCAGTCAAGGTATGAAAATTTCATCCCGTCAAAAATGACGTTGATCATGTGTTGTAGATATTGAACTCCCAAAAGCAAAATATGCCGGCACAATAAAGCACGCATCTCTCCCAGTGTATTAATACATCTGGAATATTATAGTCATTGAAGGCCATTCTTAATGACATTGTAAAGTCATAAAAACAAGGTGGGTTTAAGTCCTTACTCAGCTCCAGGGAATCTCATCAAAAAAGTGTATGAGGTAGAAGAAGAGGACCTTGAAAAAACAATGACGTTGTCGGACGTTATGAAAATAAACGGCGACAGCGCCGGGTGATCATATAATGTGGTTTTCATTTTATTATAATTTGGCAAATAATAAACGCATCAGGCTAAACTTTTCAACATTTCTCTACTTTGTGTTGTTTTATGTTCCAAATAAATTATGAAAGCACAGACTACATAGTACTAATTTTATAGCCTCTGTCCACGAACTTTTTGATAACTCCTCGTATATCACTGTTTTTATGTTTGGTCATTAAATATTTGTTTTAAACTTGGTATTGCTTTTTTCTTCTGACGTACTTCATGTATAATGTTCGTGTAATTGAAATACATTTATATTCACAGAGATGTTTTATATAACAAACCTGTTGGCTCTTTAAAGGATACTGTGTTAAATTCCATATTTTATCAACATTGATATTATTCCTACGAAACTGAAGTTTTCATAACACATGGGTAAATTTGCCAAGGAAAAATATCTTACAAATTTGAAGACTGTGAGCAGTGAATTACATAACTGATCAACCGCCTCTAATATGAATATAATGGCAGTGTCCATTTTTTGCAGTGGGAAACCCAAAATATGTGTAGGATGGAAAGTAATAGAAGGTGCACAACGGCAATATGTAATAAAGATTCTATGAAAATTTTGTTCAGTGATGTAAGAGGAGTTGCTGATAAGAGATAGGTATACCTAAAGCGTTACAAACAGATAGATGGAAATCCAGATTAATAAATACCCTCCCGCTTTTCAAGCAGGGGGTATAAAAAGGACTAATGTAGGCAGGCAACAATATGGCCCCCGCATTTTTTGCTATTCAATGTCTTTGAATGTCCTTCTCAAGATTTTTGCAACTCGAAAAACCAGAAACAGTTGTCTGTATTTGAAATAATAGTATTTTTCACTCACTTAACCTCCCGATCAAAGACTTTATTTAACACCACGTTCAACTCCCATGAGTGCTTTCAGTACTTTGATTAAAACATATATATATCACATGCCATGCTGGACCAATATGTGCTGAAGGAATCAGGACAACTCGCCCCCAAGACAACTCGCCCCCAACACCTGTAAAGACAACTCGCCCCAACTCAAGACAGCTCGCCCCCATTGCAGAGACAACTCGCCACCATTATTTTTTCTTGTGTATTAAAAAGAAAAACAACATGTTTTATTCAATAAAATATATTTAAATGCAAATTTATCATTAATATGTATTATAAAGGGGGAGTTTCGATAAGGTCGTTTCTCGGCCCACTTATTTTCATAAAAATAAATTTCAATTTATTTTTTTTAAATTTGTTTAGAATTTAAGATGAACATCTTAATTTTTTGTTAATATTTCAAAGTTAATATGAGAAAAATTTACACCGTAGCCGACACAAACTCAGATGTACCCGCAAATGCGTTAACATTAGGCCTATGGGAAAATATAACAGGGTGGCATTTATAAATCGATATTTAGAATATGAAGTGCATGAGGGGCACTCACCTAATTTTGCCCAGTTATTAGACATACCCTGCACACTAATAGTTTACAATATGATGAGTGTCGCGTGTGCACTTCATATCCAAAAATTGAAAATTGAAAATTGTGCGATTCTTTTGAATATACTTTTAAAACAAGCATTCTGAGAGTATTGCATAAGCAATACATGTCCCCTACCGGATTCCCCTTTTTCTTCAGGATGTCATTTTATAATATACATAAGTCATGTCCAAGGTAAAACAGAAAGATTTTCAAGTTGTAAATTCCTTAAAACTAATAAAATAATCCACATTAAGACGAAAATTCAACTTATTTCTCCACCGTCTTTTCCTCGCTTCATATTTTTGTCGACAATCGGAAGTTAGCGCAGTTCGAACCCGATCTTAATTAAGCGATTATGAAAAAATATTCAAAATGCCATAATTCTGTCAAAAATCAATGAAGCGAAGCCAAATTCAAACTTGATCTGTAACTCATTAAGATACACTCACATACCAAAATTCAGCTCAATATCTGCAAGCGTTTAGAAAAAAAGTGCGGAAAACCAAGTGGGACAGACTGACGGGGACAGACAGACAGACGGACAGACAGACAGACAGACGGACGGACGGACGCAGAGGAAACCTATAGTCCCCTCCGGTTTCACCGGTAGGGGACTAATAATATAAATGTGTACTTGCATTTCTTTAATCGTACGGAAATCCTTTTTTTTTCAAAGCATGATTTAAAATTAAATTCAATAATATAATATTACTGTATAATTTCGCAATAAAATTATTATTTTTATCATTATAATTATAGTTATAATTATAATTTTAGTTGATGAAAATGTATTGCAAACATTTCTAAACACCTGTAAATTACACTCAAAGTTGATCTATCTCATGTCTATTTTTTTACCTTTGCTCCCTACATACGGGAAAACTGTTATAAATTGATTATTATGTTAAAATATAAACTGTCAGTAGATTCCTCTTTTAAATGTTTCTGTCTAAACTGTATATAAATGTTAAGTTAAATTCTCCCTCTTTTTAAGAAAAGTTGCAAAGTCGAGAAAAATCTTGCAATTTAAAAAACATTCATAGAAAATAAATTTTACTAATTTACTTAAAAATTTATATAGAAATTGGTTATTTGATGTCTTTGTTCACATTTATCACATTTCATTCATGATTTGACGTTGAAAAAACTTCAGAATCCCGTTCTAAATATGCCTACTCCTAAAATGAAGGGAAGGGGGTATACTTAAACTTTAATTTATCACGTGACCAGAAAATGTGCCGTATAAATTATTTTCATATTTTTAGGGAGATAAGACATTTACCTACAACATATCACAATTTCATAACATTTCTCGAGGGGCCGCAAAATAGCCTTATCGAAACTCCCCCTTAAATAAAATTAATATTTACGATTGTATATGTAATGTGTTGTTGTTTGTTTTTTTTACTCATATATAAAGTAAACACGGTGTAAGTATAAGATATGTATTATTTCCTTGTTTTTTTCTTGTGAAATAGAGAAAATAAACTCATTTTGATTTATCATATTGTTTAAAATTTATATTTGTAGAATATGTCTGGGTAAATCAAGTACAATTTTCTAAGTCTTGAACAAATGTAATTATTTTATGATACATTAATGAATTCCATCAACTACGGCTCATAGGAAACTTATGAAAACTAAAATGAAAACATCACACAGAATTTTAATGAAATCCCCAAGCTCACAAGTATAATTTGAAACTTCAAAGTAATGATTAATTAGGACATGCAAGCCCCGAAAATTACGTGTATTTCGTTGATAAAAAATTGGAACTTCAAAGTGATTATCCAATATGTGCTACCCGAAGATCTAACAGCATGCAACGCAAAGGCAGACACACTGAAATACAATACCGTGACTTTAAAACCTTTAATGAACATGATTTTTTGCATGATTTAAATAATGCAAATTTTGATGAATTAATTCTCCTGCATGATCCTGATGAAATTTTAACATATTTTTATGCAATTTTCAATTCTGTACTTAATAAGCATGCGAAAGTTAAAACAAAGCGTGTGAAATCAGAAATTCGCACTAAATGGTTAACTCCAGAAATAAATGAGGCTAGGATTAAAAGAGATCAATTCCATAAACAGGGAGACATGGGCAATTTTAGATTTTGGAGAAACAAGGTCACCTCTCTAATTAATGATGCAAAATCTACATATTATAAGACAGTAATTGAAAATAGTTCTACATCAAAAGAAATGTGGGGTCATTTCAATCAGCTTTCCTCAAAATCAGATAAATATTCATCCCCTTCCAATATAACTTATAATGGATTAGAATTTGATAATTTAAAAGACATTTCAAATGCTTTTAATGAGCATTTTGCACATATTCCAAGAAAATTGTTAAATAATCTTTCATTGACTAGTTTTGATTCAGAAAAATTGAAAAGATACACGGAAACAAAACTTGGAGATCAAGACTTTTTTGAAATTCCATTGATTAATGAAACAAAAGTATTTGATATGTTAAATAGGCTTGACATAAACAAATCTGCTGGCATAGACTTTCTTGGACCCAGATTACTTAAAATTTCAGCTAGTGTAATATCCAAACCTCTAACACACTTAATAAATTCCAGCATAATCAAGGGGTCCTTTCCTTCACAGTTAAAAATAGCAAAAGTAACTCCTCTATTTAAAAAGGGTGATAAATCAGACCCAGGAAATTATAGACCAATCTCAATCTTACCAACTATTTCGAAAGTCTTAGAGAAGCATGTAGCAGAAAATATACGAATCTTTACTTCTCATTATGATTTATTAATGAAAGCACAATCTGGATTTAGAGAATTTCACTCTTGCCAGAGAGCTCTCACAAAACTAACTGATAATTGGCTGCATGCAATAGATCAAGGAAATTTCGTTGGCATTACTTATTTGGATTTTAGCAAAGCATTTGATCTCGTAAATCATGATATACTTATTACTAAACTTAAATGCTACAACTTTGATCCTATATCGATTCAATGGTTTGAATCATATTTAAATGATCGAACGCAGAGTGTTAAAATTGGTGCGTACACATCTGAATCACTGCCTGTCACAGCAGGTGTGCCACAGGGATCTATTTTAGGTCCTTTGTTATTCCTGTTATATATTAATGATTTACCATTATCTGTTGAACATTGTAATATTGATATGTTTGCTGATGACACTACAATGCATTTTCATGGTAACAATATTTCATATATTGAAGCAGCTCTGAATCAAGACCTTTTTCAAATACAAAACTGGTGTCAACAAAATCAGATGATTTTGAATACGGACAAAACTAAGAGTATGTTAATGGGAACACATCAAAAGAAATCAAAATTAGAAAACGCTAATCTTCATTTACAACTTTCTGGCCAACCCCTTGAAAATGTTACAACAGAGAAATTATTAGGTGTTCACATCGATCATAATCTTCAATTTACTAGTCATGTAGATGCAGTTTGCAAAACTCTTGCATATAAATTATTTACTCTACGAAAAATTAAGAAGTTCCTTCCATTGCATACTAGAAAGCTATTTTATAACGCATTTATTTTACCATCAATTTTATATTGTCTATCTATTTGGGGTAACTTTCCTCAAACTCACATCGATAGAATATACAAACTTCAAAAACGAGCAGCTAGGATTATTTTAAATGAAAAATACGATGCACCTTCAATGCCCTTGTTTAACATATTAGGCTGGTTAACAGTTCATGAACTTCTATATTTACAGAAAAGCATTCTGATGTTCAAAACATTCCATGGTACATGTATGTCTCCTGATTATATGCATGATTTTTTTGAATTTCAAAGTTGTGGATCATACACGCTACGCTCACAGACAAATTCAGAACTTCGTTTACCAAAATTTAAAACTAATTTATTTAAAAATTCTTTGCAATATTCAGGGGTTATTATATGGAATGAGTTGCCTATTAGTATAAGGAATTCCCAATCCCTTTCAATAATTAAAAGTAGGGTAGAACATTTTTTACTTATGAAACGTTCTTCATGAAAAAAAAAAGTTTTCATTCCTCTGAACTTATAATGAAACGAAAGAGTTTAATTTATTCTAGTGTAACATAATGTGTGTTTATATCTTATTGTTCCATGTTTGTGATTATTGTCTTTATTATTGTATAAAACATTGTATATGTGTTTTTAAGAAGGCCCCGAGGAAGACTAGTGCTCGCACTAATCGGATTACCTTCTATAAATAAAGTATTATTATTATTATTATTATTATTATTATTATTAATTAGGACAACCAAGCCCCGAAAATTACGTATATTTAGTTGGTCAAAAATGGACTTGTCCAAGCTCCGAAGCAGCTTTAAGGTAATGCAGAATTAGAGCATGCAAGCTAAGAAAATTACGTATATACAGATGATAAAAAAATTGGCGTATCCAAGCTCCGAAGCAACTTAAATGTGATGAAGAATTCAAGAAAGCTTGCGTTGGAAACAAATTAAATAATTTGACATGGTCCCTATATAAGGAAGAAATGACTTGAATTTGTCATCAGTTTCAATCATGGCTGACTTGTGCATTGTTTGCAATCTTCATCTCCGACAACGCCAAGAGATCCTATGTTGCATTTCCTGCCACGTCCTCATGCCAAGGAAAAGAAAGAAGGACTACAAGCAGGTATAAAATTTTAAATTAGAAACAACAATAACAATTTTATTTGTATTTGAAATATCAATACTTTATTTAATATCAATGTTGTTTTGCTTTCAGGTGTTTGCCAGGATTTTTGAGCTGATGCCAACGCCCCCCCCCCCCCCGGTCACCGAGCAGTTGGTTGCAGACTTCGAGGAGGGAATGTGGAGAGCTGCAAAGTCTGTGTTGCGTGGCGTCCGGATACACGGTTGTGCTTTCCACTGGGGACAAGCAGCATGGCGTCATGTTAAGGAACTTGGATTACAGGTATGCTTATTTATGCATTTTATTACGATAAGTGATTTTCAGAGTGTACTTAACCTTAGAATAACAAAACATGTTGTACTGTTCAAAAAATAAATATAATATTTTTGAAACATCCAATGTACCGGTTTATGATAAAGATAATATAAATATTAAAATATATCTTTTTTTTGTAGATTGATTACAGCCAGCGGGATGGTGTCTTCAAGTTTGTGAGGAAGCTGTTTGCCCTGCCATTTCTCCCAGAGGAACAGATTCCCGTCGCGTTCCATGCACTGAAGGAGACCGTCACCAGCGAGCGATTGATACAGCTGACCAACTACATCGAGAGGACCTGGATCAACGGCGACATCTGGACCCCATCATCGTGGACCGTCTACCGTATGGCTGTGAGGACAAGCAACGACGTCGAAGGATGGCACCACTGCATCAACAGGAGAGCCCAGAAGTCCAGCCTGCCCTTCTATGTGCTTGTTATTCTACTCTACAAGGAAACCGCCAGCATCCCGACCCAACTGAAGATGATCAGCGAGGGGAAACTCCGGAGATACCAACAAAAGACTACAAGATTTCTACAGTGCCACATCAACCAACTTTGGGACAACTACAACGATGGATCCATCAGCGCCAGCCGACTACTGAAGAAGTGTGGACAGATCTACAACGGACAGTGAAGAAGGAAAACGTGCCGAAATTTGTGATTAAAGTGAAAATAATAGTGAATTGAAAGAAGGTAGTGATTAAAATACATATAATTGTTTATATTATTTATGATTTATTTTCAATAAAGTCTAGAAAAGAAAATTTATTTTCGTTTTGTTTTTTGTTATATTTCTTGAAAGGGAAATAGAATTTTTAAGGATGTAGGGATGAGGCGAGGTTTCGATTGCTACGTGGTAACAGGTTCGTTCGCCCAATCTACCTGTTCGCAGGAGTCCGCGCAGGGTCCGTTCGCCCAAAAATTTCTTCGCCCAAAATCTTGTTTGCGCTATAAAAGTTTCGCCCAATACTTATATAATATCTACTTATATATATTAACTTATTTGAAATAAAGATAATCATATATTTTTATTTCCATTACGAACTTGGGTTATTTTTTCTCAAACCAGGAACAATGTTTATTTAGTCTTAATTAAATTTTGATTTGATTCTAATGCATTTATTAATGATTTAGTGTTTGCACTATAGTTAATTAGATGACTAATATCAATGTTAATTGGAGGGATACACCCGTGTTCTTTTTACGAATTGGGATATGTTTTGACAATTAAGGGACTGAGACGTTAATAGATCCCTTATAGAACTAAGCAGCGGATCTATTGTCATGTTGTAAATTTTGAATTTACCGGGTGGCAATAAATACAAAATTTACAACATGACAACTTGTCATGTTGTAAATTTTGTATTTACTGCCACCCGGTAAATTCAAAATTTACAACATGACACTATATAAAATCTTGGCGAACGGACCCTGTGCGAACGAGAAATCGGGCGAGCGGACTCTGGGCGAACAAAAAATGGGGCGAACGGGATATCAGGCGAACAATTTTTAAGGCGAACGAAGATGGAACCTCGCTACGTGAGCTAGTGGAGGAGCTCAGATCTTTCAACCTAGCGATAAGGAAGGAGCTGCGGCTAATGGATGAGGAGACGGAGGTAAACATTAACAATGACAGAGCTCGTGCCCTGTTTACAAAAATAGTTTGTGTATCACGAGTGTATTCAATTTGTTAAACTCTGTACAGAACACTGAGCACGGACTGACTATATACTAAGTGTATGTTTCAAAAACGTGTTGAAAGAAATGCAAGATAAATCCTGCAGCAAAGAAAGAGTGTTACAGGTAATTTGAAAATGGCATTCTGATTTATCCTAACCAGACTGCTTTAAGCAAAAGAAATGGAGAATAGAGGCGAACTGATTTCAGTAAAAGCCACGAGTGAGTTCTACTTGGGATAGGCGGTATAATCTCGAAAATTAATTGTACGACCTACTTCCTTAAATTGAGAGATGAGTTTAGATGAATTGTACTACAATATAACCTCATCTTGTAATTAATTGTACGACCTACTTCAAAAGATTGAGAGATGAGTTTAGATAAGTTGTACTACAGTATTACTGCATCTTTTGTGTTTTACAGTGTAACCGTTGGGAGGAGCGCAGTCGTACCATCAAAAACTAGGGGTGTGCAATATTACCGGTATATCGGTATATTGCGGTATTATCCACCACGATAATATATCGCGATATGAAAATCAGATACCGGTATTTTACGATATTTATAAAAAAAAAAAAAAAACCTCCTTTATTGTAGAAACTGTTAAAATAAAACTGGAAACTTCTAAGTCTTTTTCTTTCTCGTTGAAAGAATTCTTCGTCAGTTTCGTTCGGGAGAGAGAAAGGGCGTGCTTGATTGGTAGCTGGAATTTTCGGAATTGGCGGAATTACAATCAAGTTCGCCGGAATTCAATTCCGGCGCAGTTCTATCAATTCCGTGTTTAGAGGTGATGTGAAAGGAATTAAAGATGGTGACTACTGTGTACATTTGTCAAGAGTGCCGATTAAAACATGTATGAAGTTTTTCCCTGTATTTGGACCCTAATAAAGTCCTGTAGACCTATTTGCAAATTAAAATTTAATATTTTTCTCATAATATTATTCAAATCATGTTAATTTTAAGTTCACCTAAGAGCCTTTACAGCATTCACTCACACTTTCATCCTTCATTGCATCTTACAATAAATCATTTAATAAAAATGGAAGAAATTCTTTATTTGTCGAGCTGCAGCCATATTGTGAACTAATTCTGATTCCAGTTTTACTTGATTGGTAGAACTTTTGGAACTCTTGGAATTGAAATCTGACTTTACAATCAATAAAGCACACCCAAAGAGAGAGGAGAGAGAGGGGGTGGAAGCTTTCAATTCACTGTTGCAGTTTTGAATATCTTACTTTGAAATAAAATTACTAATTAATAAGACTTTAAAATAAAATTTATAAGGAAGAAAATCTATAAAACATTTTACAGGGTGTATACCATATGCATTGCGGTTCTCAAAATCTCACATTGAATCTACACGATCGACATCGCGGTGAAATGTCAAGTTCAATATACATGTACATATTACAAGTAAATGGTCATCCATGTTTTCACTTGTAGCAGTGGTGTTTTAATTATTTTTAATAACTTTCATGCCATTTTAAACACCTTATGCTATAGCAGGAGCATGTATATATTAAAATAGGCCATTTCCTGATTGTACGTCTTGATGTGAAATTAGGTCGGGTTAGACTAAATTACCAAACCGCACGAAAACAGGTCACAATTTCTTTCTGGTTTTTAAAATTTTATTTTGTAACCACAATAAAATTATTTTCATATAGGCCTAATATGTATATTGTTTTAATCTTTAATAACATTTTATGCTACTTCATTACCCCCCCCCCCCCAAAAAAAAGAAATTCAATGAAAAAAGATTATATAATCTGTAAAAAAAATTTATTTCAATGTTAAAATTCTCCAAGAGAGTTCATCTTGTTTTACTATTTTATCTGGAATTTGACAAAAAGTAAAGTGTTAATTTGGTGTGCAATCAATGTATTATCCCTCCTCCCGCTTTTAAACTTAACGATAAATTCAAATAGTCTTTGAACAGTACTTGACAGCATTTCAAACATTCTTCTGAAATTTATTAATGATAATTAATTTACAATATATTGCAATATATTGCAATATTCAAAGTAAAATATTGCAATATATCGCAATATGGATCTCCTTCGCAATACCCAACTCTATCAAAAACATTTGAAAAGTATTGATCAGTCACCTCAAACATCAAGCTGCACGAGACATCTCGACTAGCTGTGACATCATACGACGTCACAGAGCTTACGGAGACAACCGAGCGTCTGGTAGGTAGAGTTGGGTATTGCGAAGGAAATCCATATTGCGATATATTGCAATATTTTACTTTGAATATTGCAATATATTGTAAATTAATTATCATTAATAAATTTCAGAAGAATGTTTGAAATGCTGTCAAGTACTGTTCAAAGACTATTTGAATTTATCGTTAAGTTTAAAAGCGGGAGGAGGGATAATACATTGATTGCACACCAAATTAACACTTTACTTTTAATCAAATTCCAGATAAAATAGTAAAACAAGATGAACTCTCTTGGAGAATTTTAACATTGAAATAAATTTTTTTTACAGATTATATAATCTTTTTTCATTGAATTCTTTTTTTTTGGGGGGGGGGGTTAATGAAGTAGCATAAAATGTTATTAAAGATTAAAACAATATACATATTATAGGCCTATATGAAAATAATTTTATTGTGGTTACAAAATAAAATTTTAAAAACCAGAAAGAAATTGTGACCTGTTTTCGTGCGGTTTGGTAATTTAGTCTAACCCGACCTAATTTCACATCAAGACGTACGATCAGGAAATGGCCTATTTTAATATATACATGCTCCTGCTATAGCATAAGGTGTTTAAAATGGCATGAAAGTTATTAAAAATAATTAAAATACCACTGCTACAAGTGAAAACATGGATGACCATTTACTTGTAATATGTACATGTATATTGAACTTGACATTTCACCGCGATGTCGATCGTGTAGATTCAATGTGAGATTTTGAGAACCGCAATGCATATGGTATACACCCTGTAAAATGTTTTATAGATTTTCTTCCTTATAAATTTTATTTTAAAGTCTTATTAATTAGTAATTTCAAAACTGCAACAGTGAATTGAAAGCTTCCACCCCCTCTCTCTCCTCTCTCTTTGGGTGTGCTTTGTTGATTGTAAAGTCAGATTTCAATTCCGAGAGTTCCAAAAGTTCTACCAATCAAGTAAAACTGGAATCAGAATTAGTTCGCAATATGGCTGCAGCTCGACAAATAAAGAATTTCTTCCATTTTTATTAAATGATTTATTGTAAGATGCAATGAAGGATGAAAGTGTGAGTGAATGCTGTAAAGGCTCTTAGGTGAACTTAAAATTAACATGATTTGAATAATATTATGAGAACAATATTAAATTTTAATTTGCAAATAGGTCTATTGGACTGTATTAGGGTCCAAATACAGGGAAAAACTTCATACATATTTTAATCGGCACTCTTGACAAATGTACACAGTAGTCACCATCTTTAATTCCTTTCACACCACCTCTCAACACGGAATTGATAGAACTGCGCCGGAATTGAATTCCGGCGAACTTGATTGTAATTCCGCCAATTCCGAAAATTCCAGCTACCAATCAAGCACGCCCTTTCTCTCTCCCGAACGAAACTGACGAAGAATTCTTTCAACGAGAAAGAAAAAGACTTAGAAGTTTCCAGTTTTATTTTAACAGTTTCTACAATAAAGGAGGTTTTTTTTTTATAAATATCGTAAAATACCGGTATCTGATTTTCATATCGCGATATATTATCGTGGTGGATAATACCGCAATATACCGATATACCGGTAATATTGCACACCCCTACTGGTAGGGACTTTAGACCTTGTGGAAATTGTTCACTTTAAAATTCCTTATACTGATTTGAAATTTTTCATAAAATATTATGTTAATTCTCTCTGGCAAATATATTGGAATTTTTGCGATAATAATAAATTTTATGCAATACAGAACACAGTTAATCATTCATCTAATTTTGGTTTGAAACGTCAGGATGAAGTTATTATATCAAGAATTCGTATTGGACATTCAAGGTTCACTCATTCATATCTACTCAACAAGGAACATCAACCCGAATGCATCTCTTGTGACTGTGTAATTACTGTACAACACATACTGTTAGAATGTTCTGATTTTTCGCCCATACGTAGTAGACTCTTTAATAATATACATACAATGCATGACCTTTTTCAAAATATTAATCCGTTTACAATGTTAAAGTATTTGCAAGAAACTGATTTTTACTGTAAAATTTAAATTAATGTATTTTAATGAAAACCATTTTTAATTATTCTAATTGAACAGCTTTACATTTTCAATTTTGAGGTCCGTCGGATGGGACGTTAAATGGTGCCCCGTGTCAAGGATTACAACCCCCTTGGCACGCAAAAGATCGTTTCCCTGATTTTCGAAAAAGAGTTGGCTCATTGGGGGCCGTCAGAGAAACCCAAAACTTTGAAAACTGGTCACATGATTTACTTTTTATTGCCGATATATGGCTGAAATATTGCCGATTCGGCGTAAAACATTAATCAATCAATCAATTTTGGTAGAAAAATATTGCTGAATTATTTTTGTCCGAACTTTGAAAGATTTCTGCATAGAGAAAGCCTTTTATGCTCCACCTTATTTATTTATTTATTGTTATTCGCGATAAGGACATTGGGTAGTTAAAGAATATTGGGAATGTTTCATAACAAAATTTGACTGACGTATGTACAGATTCTATTTCGAATTTCCCCTGTCCCCGACTAAATCGGAAATACCCGAGTCGTTTAAGTGACGAAAGTATGACATCAAATTAAAAGTCCTGTTGACTTGGAACGCAAAGATGGTTTTGTGGCATGGAGATTTCATTAAATCGTTGTGTAACGCAACTGCTAGCAATTTGTCGTACTCTGCTTCAACCTCAAGCCAGTCACAAAATAATGTGGATCCTGTGCTATCCGCAATACATGCGTAGGATTACAGATCTTTATAGATCAATGAGAACAACACTTTGCTTTTGTAGAACGAATTGCATTATGGAAATTTACATCAACATGACATCTCGTTTAAACAAGAAATAAGGAGAAGTGCCTAAAATGCATTCTCTTACCCTGTATATATATACTTGCTGACAGCCCAATAATACAGTTAGGCATCTGTTAGGCCTCCGTTAGGCTTCTATTATGTACCTAGTAGGCCTCTGTTAGGCTTCTATTAGGCTCCCAAATAATAAGGTCTTCGTTAGGTGTTTGGCACCAATTATTAGGGCATCCTACCACCTAACATGATTAGGCCTCTAAGACACCCAATGTTGTTAGGATGCCATTAGGCTACCTATTGCTAGTGATAAGAAAATTTACTACAGGACTTTTAAGAAAATTTACTACAGGACTTTTACGAAAGGCGCTGACTTTTACAATCGACGCTTACTTTTACATTTAAACCTGCCTTATGTAAGGATGCACAGAACTGATAATATTCATTTATTCTGTGGATGTAATTAAATCCAAAATAAAAGTAAGATCGAAGATGACTTTCAAAGTTGACGACCACGCGATGAAAATTAGTGTATGCTTGATTGATTGCATGTTCTTTACGTCCAGTATAAGAATTTGTTCCCTCAAATAGATAGCACACATATTGATTGGGATTTCTTTATGAAAAAAATGATTTCCAGTTAACAAAAGACATATTACCAAAAAATGATTGAAAATTCTAAAAGTACAGTAACTAGTACTTCAAATAAATGAAGCTGTAAATTATACCAAACTAAGCATCAACTTTTCAATTAAAAATTAACTTAAACATTTCAATCTTATACTCTTTATATTGATCGAAGAAAAAAATTGTATTAAAATGTTGTATTTTTCATTTCTTCTATAAATGAGGCCATAAACAAAATAAAAAAAACTCGTCGTAATTTATATCTACGTTTTCTTCACACAATACTCAAATATGTACGTTTTTATTTTACATATTGTGCGCTCTACCGTACATATGTCTTCTAAAATCAGGCTATTCATGCAAATTCTGACAATTTCCTAATATCAATAACACCCCGACCGTGTATCTGTTGTATAGTGAAAGGGGTTATGATTGCAGGCACGTAGCAACGGGGGGGGGGCACTTTTTTCCCAACATTACTTTAAGTATTGGAAATGTTCCTTGAAAGGAAGCCCCCCCCTCCACTTGATACTACAGGAAGTCGATATTAGGGAAATGTAATATTGAATGTAAAGAAAAATTGTTACTGAAAGAAGTTAGCATTGAAAAATGTTTGCCTCTCCTAACACCCTTCACCCACCCATCGGAAGTAGGATTTTCTAGTATGGGCAATTTTTACTCAAGCCGTAGTGGGGCTTGAGTTATCTAAAACGATGCTATTTCATCGATTTACTCAGTTAAAATACACGAAATATAAACAAAAATGTAGCTTATCTTGAAAAAGTCTGTAAACTCAAAGATATTAAGCGTTAAATGGCGGATTCTTTTCTATGGCGAATGAACAATGAGTGAAGCTCCGCAGCCGCAACAGTTTCTATTCAGAGATTTCGCGCTTTCCTTTGCGTAGGGATCTCAGGTAACTTTTACAGACGCCGACAAAGCATCTTTGGGCGAGTCCACTGTTTACTCTGAAAGGTGACACAGGTTACCCCATCGTTAATAAATTCTACCATGCATGGCAAGAAAATGGATGATTGTACCCCCTATATTGAAATTTCTTGTCACGGGCCTGAGAGTGATGTACATGTGCACTTTGAGTGACAGTAAAATAATAGTACAACTGTTAAATTCTCCCTCGTACGTTTGTAAAAAAAATCGTACTAGTTATCTTCAGTTTTGGTAACAGAACCTATATATGTAACTTCTTTTTGATTTGTCCGGAATATGTGTTAAACATGCCGCACAGCCATATGCATCTTTTCTCAATTTCAATTACTTTTGGTACCAATTTTCATTAGTTTTTTTTGTACATCACTAATAGTGGAGGGGGGGGGGCAACTAGACTTTCAATTAACATTTCCTATACTATAAGTAAGGTTGCGGAGAAAAGTGGGGGGGGGGGGCTGTTGCTACGCCCCTGAGATGAACCAGTAGTCACGTGGAATTTTATGAGCCCCCAAATCCACTTTGGAAAACGATTCTACTCTACCTGTAGGCTTGTAACAAGCTATTTGGACTGATGTGTATTAAATTGCAAAAATTCATCTTAAAAAGTAGTACGATTGATTATATTTATTCTAATTAAATTCAATATATGAATTTCGCTTCATGTACATGTATTTTTTATTCAGCAAAAGATTGAACTCGATAGCCCTCATCTTATACCATTATCGGATATTAATGACACTTCCTAGTTGACTTTCTACAGCTTGAGTATCTCTGACGTTTTTTCAGTATATATACTTGTTTTTATTTACTTATTTTGCTTTTCAACATTTTTCGGTAAGTCAAAAAAATTATCTCGGATTTCATGCTGCCCCCCCCCCCCCCCCTCATTTCAAAACGATGCTACATGTACGTGCCTGGATTGGATGTCGGTTTGGATAAATTTTGTCACTTAGCAAAAGGCATTTATCAGGGAAGGGTAGTTCGACTCTACCTACATGTATTTCCGGAAGATGCCTCCCATAAAGCCCACTGTTCTGGTGCCTATACAAAGACATATTTTCAAAATTAAAAATTACGAGAAAATAGGGGGAATTACTATTGTAACTGTATTTACAGTATTGATAAAGTATTGTTTAATCTAGAAAGTCATGAAACAGTGAATATTAAGTTTTAAGAGATTGAAATAATAGTATAGGCTACTGCTTGTGTGATCATTCGAAACACAAGGGACGTGCATGCGTTATTAACAATACGATGTGTTCCTGATCATGCGTTATTGTATGCACATTTGTGTTAAAATTATAATAATTCATATAATATATGAACTCGCACGGATCCCGATTTTTTTTTTCAGGGAAGGGGGGGGGGTTAAATCTAGTAAAAAAAACAATACACAAGCCAAAATTCTCGTGTCATGAAAATTTAATGTAGTGAAGAATTTGCAGTTTGGTCCCGAACAAAACATCAGAAAAGGAAAATCAATACCGGCATGACTACAAACAAGACTATATCAACGTGTTTAAATAATCAACAGATAGAGTGAATACATGGATTATTGAGTCAATTGTATTTTACTCCTACATATAATCTAGCCAAAAAAGTAAAAGTAAAAATTGTATTTAGAGCGCTTACATGGTATACAATATGAATTTAACATGTGTTATACAGAGCTAAAATAACAATTTGTGGATGTGTAGGGGTTTTAAAAAGGGCGCGGTTGCAACTAAGAAAAATTGTTTACATGTATACTGTAGTTAACTATAATTTACTAGACAAGTCAGAATAATGGTTGTAGGATATTGAGATAATAAAACATATCTTTTTGAAAGAGCTTTATAGTTTTATTGTTATGATTTACTTCAGTCAAACCTTTAAACAAAATTACAATATACAATACAGTAACTTTACTTAACTAAGAGTAAACTAATGTTAACTAGTGCTAATTGTAACGGGGACCGTTACAGATGTTCCCCAAACGCTCCCCATGTCCCTTATCGTGCCTTATTCCTCTAAGACCTTTTATAAATATGCTAAGTATCCCAAGATTTCATTTAAGAATATAAAAGTTACAATGATATGAACTATCAACGATATATTGTTTAACGTTTTGCATGCGCGCACACGTACATGTACATGCATATGCAAGATGATTATAGCATGTTGATTAAGCGATTAACATATCTTTCCATCCCGCGAATCAAAGAAAAAAAAATACATATATAAATTTATCATTTTTCAAGCATATGTCATATTTTTAATATATCGATTCACATTTTATTTCTCTACTTATTTTAACCTCGGGCTCAAAGTTGGTTTTATTCCGACGACAAGGCAGGGTTAAAGTCGACTAAGGGTATCACGCCAATACCTAGCCAATCAAAATGAACTTATTAATAGTAGTTCCATTGTTGTATAGTAGCCTTTCCCCCTAGCCATCTTTCCCCCCGGAAACATGGCTATATAGTAGTTCCCCCCCCCCCCCCCCCGGGAAAATGGCTATATAGTAGATTTTCCCCCATGGAAAGATGGCTATATAGTGGGATTTCCCCTCTTTTATAGCCAGATTACCCCCAGTGAAAACCTACTATATAATAGA